>NC_052344.1:9373286-9390145 GCF_016432855.1 Salvelinus namaycush
ACACACAGAGACACAGAGACAGACAGAGACACAGAGACAGACACACAGAGACACAGAGACAGACACACAGAGACAGACAGAGACAGACAGAGACAGACACAGAGACAGACACACAAAGACAGACAGAGACAGACAGAGACAGACAGAGACAGACAGAGACACAGAGACAGAGAGAGACACACAGAGACACACACAGAGACAGACACACAAAGACAGACAGAGACAGACAGAGACAGACAGAGACAGACAGAGACACAGAGACAGACACACAGAGACACAGAGACACAGAGACAGACACACAGAGACAGACACAGAGACAGACACACAGAAACACACACACAGAGACACACAGAGACAGACACACAGAGACACACACAGAGACAGACACACAAAGACAGACAGAGACAGACACACAGAGACAGACACAGAGACACAGAGACACACAGAGACACACAGAGACAGACACACAGAGACACAGACACACAGAGACACAGAGACAGACACACAAAGACACAGAGACAGACACACAGACACAGAGACACACAGAGACACACAGAGACACAGAGAGACACAGACACACAGAGACACAGAGACACAGAGACAGACAGAGACACAGAGACACAGAGACACAGAGACAGACAGAGACACAGAGACACAGACACACAGAGACAGACACACAGAGACACAGAGACAGACAGAGACACAGAGACAGACACACAGAGACACAGAGACAGACACACAGAGACAGACACACAGAGACAGACACACAGAGACAGACACACAGAGACACACACAGAGACAGACACACAAAGACAGACAGAGACAGACAGAGACAGACACACAGAGACAGACACAGAGACAGACACACAGAGACAGACACACAGAGACACAGAGACAGAGACACACAGAGACAGACACATAGACACACAGAGACACACACAGAGACACACACAGAGACACACACAGAGACAGACACACAGACACACAGAGACACAGAGACAGACACACAGAGACACACACACAGAGACAGACAGAGACACACAGAGACACACACAGAGACAGACACACAAAGACAGACAGAGACAGACAGAGACAGACAGAGACAGACAGAGACAGACAGAGACAGACAGAGACAGACAGAGACACAGAGACAGACACACAGAGACACAGAGACACAGAGACAGACACACAGACACACAGAGACAGAGACACACAGAGACAGACACAGAGACAGACACACAGAGACAGACACACAGAGACACAGAGACAGACACACAGACACAGAGACAGAGACACACAGAGACAGAGACAGAGACACACACACACACACACACAGTGAGCAATGATTGCCATACTCCATATTACTGGTGTACAGATAACTGCTTGGCTCCCTTGGGCCTGCCAATCCACTGTAATCCCTCAAACACTCTGCATTTTCATTTCAAACAAAAGATAAATCCGTCAGAAGACACAGGGAAGCATTCTGTTCTCTGCTCTTTTTTCCCTCATCCCTCTTTTTTGTTGTCGTCTCCGTCTTTCTGTCCGCATGTTCCAACCACTTGTTCCTCCTCTCTGCTTGTTCTGCTTATGAAATTCAATATAAGAATGATAAACGATGCCGTGCTCAACAAAAAGCATTGAATCAACTGAGAGTGAATTTGGACTGATAGTCACTATAATTGAATATATTCCCTCACTTGTTTTATTCTGAGTCAACCATGATTAGATACAGTACATAATGAGTGCTACAGATCCAGCAGAAGCTAGTATAGGAAACTCACAACCAATGCAGTTGGCTGATATAGAAGCTAACATCCCTGCATCTCTCCTTCCTCCAATTGTCCATCCTCATGTCAGTGATCAAAGTGGACTAAGCATGCTTTACATTTTCAACTCCTAGCAAAGGATACACAAAATAAATGTGTATTGTGTTTGCATATAGCAGACCGTTAACACCACATGTAGCACCTCTAATGTGTCTTGTGGTTTCTCTCACTGGCTATGTCATGCACCACATACTGTGTTGCATGGTTCACTGTTGAGGTATTTTTGTTTAAAGAAGTCTACAATATGCATATTCTATAGATCATCACCTGCCAGACATACTACAGTCCACAGAAACCAACAATAGAAGATGGTTATTATGACGGGTATCTATGACCACCCAGACTCATAGTGAAGGTGTGTGGGGGGAGAAACGGGAGAGAGAGACCCCAGATTAACCCTCTGTCCCCCCCACCTCCCCCCTGAAGTATCCTATCTGCCAGTCAAAGGGCTGTCTCCGTGGTGACGGGCAGGTGAGGCAATTAAGGTGATGACGGAAGACAAGAGACCATTACATAGGGCAGAGGAGAGAAAATCGAATTGAAATTGGATATTGCAGTCTTCTGAAGAAAAAAAAGAGAAATCGATTGTTAAGGAGGTGGGGAGGATAGAGTGATAGAGGGGATAGATAGAGGGGGTATGGGGGTAAATATGCAGTCTAGTCATGTTCCCTCTCCTCTAAGTATAAGTAAGACTTAAGCGAAAATGGCTGAGATGAAATCCGGGGTTGTGACTGAGACACACTGGTGTTGCCGCATTTAAGTCACATGCTGGGCTAAACCTCTTAGATTACAAAACACTCTGGCTGTGTGTGCACGTTTCTGCCATTTAATTATCAGTTAAATATTCCCTGCCGGTGCGCCGTGGACACACCACACACACAAACGCACACACACACTCATTCAAGTGGGCATAAGGATTAAGGACAGTTGGAAATCCTCAGGTTTAAATGAGACATTGCAGTAAACAAGTCTAGTAGGAAAACAATAGGATAGACATACACATCACCGAGGGGGGTGGGAGGCATATTTTTGGCACCGTGTCTCTCATCGCCACACTGCACTTCACTCCCCGTCGCCCCCCCTCAAATGATCTCCTCCACAGACATGACTGTCACTACAGCCATTACCAGTCTCCATTCAGGCTCTGCCCGGCTGCCCAAAGGGCTCCTTGTTCCTCCCAGTCGCACGGCTGCCCAGCCACAGCCCACTGGCCCACTGGCTACTGACCCCTGGCTGCGGCTCCGGCGCCCTCCATTAGGCCTAATTGCAACAGTGGAAGTGGTGCAGACCGAGGCTCCACATCAGAGCCAATTAGAGCCGCCCAGGCCGGACCCTGTCGGGGGTAGGGTTACCCAGGACCAGGTAGATCCTATGGGGGGGACAGGTGGACACCGCTCAGACCCAGGGGCCAGGGGCTAGAACAGAAAGGTAAATACGTTGGATAGAAAGAGACGAGGGAGAGAGAAACAAAGAGAGACAGAAAAAGAGAACGAGAGCTTGTGTCTCTTCATTCATGCGTGTGGATGTGATGTGGACTGCAACCTGCGGAGACAGCAGTCATTTTAGGCTGTCACTGGAAGGGAGACAATAAGGGTTGGGTCTTGTATTCAAATAAAAGGTAGACATCCTCCTCTTTAAAGAAGAGTCTCCCCTCTGTCTGTGTCTGGACAGGGCCCCTGCAGGTATGTATGAACGGATCGAGAGAAGAGAGGGATGAACGGAACTGAAGAAAAACATGCTCCTGGCACCGTTACACCTAGCAATTGCAATCATTATGAGAATTTGCTCTTGTATGAGTTCATATACAGGATCCAACATTGCAATTACAGATTCAGTAAATCAAAAGTGAAGATAAATAAAGAATATCGCAATCCTGATGTTTCACAAACCGTCAGACTCGGTCAGTGGTCACAACCTGTACCTGAAACAAAAACACATGTCAGCCGCTTAGCTAAACCACTAGCCTTTGAAAAGTCACCCATACACTGTGCTAGCGTACATATCACCACAGTATCACCACACCACACAACGTAAGACTCCTCTACCTCTGTAGTAACTGCAAAGCAGCCTAACCTGAACAATATGATTAATTGTGGGTATAGGGCTAGAAATAACACAGTCGTTAAGTTAATTGTCGCCCGGTCGTACTGCAGCTTACCCAAGACTCAACGCTGTCAAGACACTGTCAGATATGATCTATAGAGGCTGTACTTTCTTTGTTTGGGGCTTAACAGATAAACCACACACACACCCATGGTACACACACACACACGACTCTGGCATACTCCACCGTACGTATCATAGGCCCTTGAACACGCCACCTGTCAAATAAAGACTTTACACTAACTTGACTCATTACGTTAGTCATTGTGTCGTTTCCTGTCATCATTAGATTAAAGAGATAAGGCTGTACCACTACGGTATATATGTACGCCTCACATTTGCTGTGCTTTCAGTTGAAAGGTCTACATAAGAGGGAGACCGAGACGGAGAGAGAGAATCAGCCTGTCAAAGTGCTGCTGCTCTCACCTTGCTGGGGCAGAGCTGACTTTTGTTACATTGACCGGGAATCATTGATGTAACATTACCCAGACGTTCCAGCCAACATTCCTATGGTCACTACCTGGCTCGGCCAGTCAGTGTGTTTGTCTCGACAGGGGGAAAAGACCAGCAGCAGATCAAATCCTCCCATCAACATGGGGCGATAGTGGTTGGTTTATGTGTGTGTTTGTATGCGTTTGGGTTATGGGAGATTGGTAATGGTGATCGGTGCACTTGGGGGGAGTGTGGGTGGTTTATCAAGGGGTGTGTGTGCTGGAAGGGGGGGGGGGGGTCATTTCCAGACACCCCCTGTTATCTCCAGCTGAGGTGTGCTGGAGGGCGATTAAACAACCTACCAGGCCTAGTGGATTCCAACTGCCTGCTGCTAACACAGACAGAGAGAAAGAGGGAGAAAAATACCACTGTAGCTTCTGCTCCAGCTGTTTGTTGTTAGCAGAGAAGGAAATCCTTGTTCCAAACACTGATAAGCACATCAAGTATTTCTGTCCCCAAGGGGGGAGAGAGAGGAGAGATTCTGGGGCCCGTAGATCGACTGTAATGAATATCAATGGCGCTGGATAGGGGATGATCCCTGTTCCCGCAGCCCTTTGGGCCTTTATCAACTGTATACCCCTCCTTCACTGACACCATCACGATGGGATACTATGCATGAGAATGCAGGGTTTAATGTATGGTAATGCTATGTAAACACGGCTGATCTGAGTCGGGAGATTTTATGGGGAGAATGGATCGTCGGTCGCGGCCGCTGAATTTATCTCCAAACCCAACTGTAGCCTCTGAGCATATTTATCTAAAAATGAATATGACATGGAACGGGGGGAAATGGATAGTGCAAACTCAGCACAACTTTGCCAGATCGCTCTCTTTCATTGTGTGTCTCTCTCGCTGCACCTCCCCCTCTCGCTCTCCTCTCTCGCTCACTTTTTCAGTTGCGCTAACTAACAACTTCTTAGGCCCCAGAGACACAAGGGGCTTATTCAAATCAGTGTTCCTGAGTTTGAGAGGTTACCTGAGCTCGTGTGAAAACACACAATATGGCCGCCACCACACCAGACATGTCTACCACACAGACACAACCTGACTGGGGTCTGGTTTCTCTTCTCTAAACTGTCGGTCTGGTACGACCAGGGACAGAATGTCTTCTCTAAGAAGGAGGGATGATAGCCTATTGTCTATAAAGCAGTGTGCGTTACCCTGCGTTCTGAGGAGTTGATTAATACATTCCAAAAGAAAAGAGCAAAACATGTTGATATATCACATTTGATAGACTACATATTGATCGAGAACAACGCATTAATTCAACAGTTTCAAGAATATCCTTCTCTATTAATAATTTCTTAAATGAAGAGGAAGGGTCAATTTCTCATTCAATCCTGTTTTGCCTGCAAGCTCTGCTCCCACACTCTAGAACCTAAAAGGGTTCTTCAGCTGTCCCCATAGGATAACTCTTTGAAATACCCTTTTTGGTTCAAGGTAGAACCCTTTTGGGTTCCATGTAAAACCTCTTCCACAAAAGGTTCTACATGGAACCCAAAAGTGTTCTGCGTGGAACAAAAAATGGTTATCCTATGCGGAGAGCCGAAGTACCCCTTTTTTAAGAGTATAAAGAAAGGTGGCTGAAGAAAAAGACAGAGGGAAAGAGAGAGAGAGGACGAAAGAAAGAAGGAGAAAAAGAGCGAGAGAGGTGTGTGTGAGTGAGATGCCCGGGGCAGCGAGGTGGGATTTGTAAGCCCTTTGTAAGTAACAGGCTCCACTCTACAGAGGCTGAAGGTATGTTTTTGTGTGAGTAATCCGTGATAGATGTTTTAATTGAAAGCACAAGGCTTTTAGGGCTGTTTATAGAGGCCACTGCCAACAGTCACACAGTCACACAGTCATACAGTCACACAGGCATACAGTCACACAGTCACACAGGCATAGAGTCATATAGTCATAGAGTCACACAGTCACACAGTCACACAGTCATACAATCACAGAGTCACACAGTCACACAGTCACACAGTCACACAGTCACACAGTCACACAGTCACACAGTCACCCAGACAGAGTCACACAGTCACACAGTCACACAGTCACACAGTCATACAGTCATACAGTCATAGAGTCACACAGTCACAGAGTCACACAGTCATACAGGCATACAGTCATACAGTCACACAGTCATGCAGTCACACAGTCATACAGTCATAGAGTCACACAGTCACACAGTCACACAGTCACACAGTCATACAGTCACACAGGCATACAGTCACACAGTCACACGGGCATAGAGTAACATAGTCACACAGTCACACAGTCATACAGTCATACAGTCATAGAGTCACACAGACAGAGTCACACAGTCACACAGTCATACAGTCATACAGTCCTAGAGTCACACAGTCACACAGGCATAGAGTTACACAGTCACACAGTCACACAGTCATACAGGCATACAGTCATACAGTCACACAGTCATACAGTCATACAGTCACACAGTCATACAGTTATAGAGTCACACAGTCACACAGTCACACAGTCATACAGTCATACAGTCATACAGTCACACAGTCATACAGTCAGACAGACATACAGGCCTAGGTCACAGTCAGACAGTCAGACAGACATAGAGGCTTAGGTCAAAGTCATACAGTCAGAGAGACATACAGGCCTAGGTCACAGTCAGACAGTCATACAGTCACACAGTCAGACAGTCAGACAGACATACAGGCCTAGGTCACAGTCAGACAGTCATACAGTCACACAGTCATACATTCAGACAGACATACAGGCCTAGGTCACAGTCAGACAGTCAGACAGACATAGAGGCCTAGGTCACAGTCATACAGTCAGACAGACATACAGGCCTAGGTCACAGTCAGACAGTCAGACAGACATACAGGCCTAGGTCACAGTCAGACAGTCAGAGAGACATACAGGCCTAGGTCACAGTCATACAGTCAGAGAGACATACAGGCCTAGGTCACAGTCATACAGTCAGACAGACATACAGGCCTAGGTCACAGTCAGACAGTCAGAGAGACATACAGGCCTAGGTCACAGTCATACAGTCAGAGAGACATACAGGCCTGGGTCATAGTCATACAGTCAGACAGACATACAGGCCTAGGTCACAGTCAGACAGTCATACAGTCACACAGTCATACATTCAGACAGACATACAGGCCTAGGTCACAGTCATACAGTCAGAGAGACATACAGGCCTAGGTCACAGTCATACAGTCAGACAGACATACAGGCCTAGGTCACAATCAGACAGTCATACAGTCACACAGTCATACATTCAGACAGACATACAGGCCTAGGTCACAGTCATACAGTCATACAGTCACACAGTCATACATTCAGATGACATACAGGCCTAGGTCACAGTCAGACAGTCAGACAGTCACACAGTCATACATACAGGCCTAGGTCACAGTCAGACAGTCATACAGTCACACAGTCATACATTCAGATGACATACAGGCCTAGGTCACAGTCAGACAGTCATACAGTCACACAGTCATACATTCAGATGACATACAGGCCTAGGTCACAGTCAGACAGTCATACAGTCACACAGTCATACATTCAGATGACATACAGGCCTAGGTCACAGTCAGACAGTCATACAGTCACACAGTCATACATTCAGACAGACATACAGGCCTAGGTCACAGTCAGACAGTCAGACAGTCACACAGTCATACATTCAGATGACATACAGGCCTAGGTCACAGTCAGACAGTCATACAGTCACACAGTCATACATTCAGATGACATACAGGCCTAGGTCACAGTCAAACACAGTGCTGAGGTTTACGTATTGGGAAACACACTGTACATGGATTTACTTCTGGCTAAATACTTTTCTATATCTATACACTAAGCCACAATAATCATCATACCTATGAATGTGGAGTGGGAAGAGAAAGTAAGTGAAATCCTTCAAGTTTACAATGTACAAATGGCAAAGTATTTCCCCCAAAGTGAATCACTGAACACCATTTCTCATCATATTACTTTGAAGTCAGTCCCCATTAAAGCCAGGCAATTTAAGTCATTTAAGTCAGACTAACTACTAAGTGATCCCATAGGGACAGTAAATCACTGTGGAGTCCTGCAGCAGGACAGCCAGCCAGGCGGGCAGGCGGGTGGGGCTGGGACTGGGACTTGGCTGGGGCTGGTCATGTCTTATGTGTGGAGTGGGCTGACAGAACAGGGAGCCGTGGATTCTAAACGTGATGAGCTGGGGTCACAGGGGTTAACCCTGTTTGACCTGGAGGGGTGTAGGGGTCTGGCTGGAACCCTCCTCACCCCCCTACCTCCACCCCTCACAAACCCTCCTCACCTCCTCAGGCAGACTCCACTGCGAGCGGGTTGGTGCATTCCAGAATTCCTATCCACCCCCGTACACACTTCATCCACCCCCAAATACCTGAGATATTCCACTACCAGCTACCTTTATTTGAAGAAGACTCCTTCCATTGAAACTGGGCTGTGCTGTTGACAGTCAGTGAATGAGAGAGGAGGGGTGGTGGGGGCTACACAGCTCAGAAAATCTTCACAGGGATGTCTCCCTCTCTCCTCTGTCACTAACCACCAATTTACCCCCGACATACTCCTTGGAATCAAAAAACTTAATTAACATTTTAAATAAATAAAAACAACACAAAAAAGGAAGTTATTGAATTCTGAACCCTTTGATAGATTTATCCCCCCAACCCCAGAATAATGCAAAATAAGATTTAATAACACCTTTCATACGGATAGTACAAAGCCTGGTATTTCCATTAAAGTGTAAATCGGCGTTGGGTAAAAGGCAACTTTGCCTCTAAGCTTATTGATGTGCAGTTCAGAGCAGCCGGGCGGTATTGTTTCATGCTAAAGCTTGACGGACGTCAAGTTGATTCTTTTTTAGATCAACCGTAAGAAGACAAGGTTTTGAAATGTTCAAATATTAAAATACAGACAGGCGACACAAAAACCTTCAAATGTTTGTTTTACGGGGAGGAGAGAGTGGAGAGAGAACGGAGACAAACTCCTGCTGAGTTTCAGTGTTCAATCATCGTTACACGACACCTAGGATGGATAACTCAGCCGCTGTTTAAAAAATCTCACATTTCTGGGATTCTTCTGACGTCTAGAAAAATAGTTTTGAATAATCATTACAGAACAGTGCAACAATGAGCAGAGACAGTGTGAGTGAACGATGTATTAACATATCAGTTCCTAATGCACAGTGTTTCTAAGCCAAACTGAAGGTAGAGAAAGAGAGGGAGAGGGAGAGAGAACGTGTACAATATGAGTATTATCAATTTACACTTGCACACACACACACACACTGCAGGGCTTCATCCCAGGGTTAACAGTAATTAAGTTTATCAGAGGTTGCCGAGAGGGTAATTTACCTTTACCATCGGTCCTATTAGCCAACGTACAATCAATTGATAATAAAATAGACGAACTACGAGTACGTATATCCTTTAAAAACTGTTACATCTTATGTTTCACTGAGTCGTGGCTGAACGACGACATGATTAACATACAGCTGGCGGGATTTAAGCTTTTTTGGCAGGATAGAACAGCGGCCTCTGGTAAGACCAGGGCCGGCGGCCTGTGCATATTTGTAAACAACAGCTGGTGCACGAAATCCAAGGAAGTCTCAAGGTTTTGCTCACCTGAGGTAGAGTATCTCATGATAATCTGTATACCACACTATTTACCAAGAGAGTTTACATCTATATTTTTCATAACTGTCTATATACCACCGCAGACCGATGCTGGCACTAAGACCACACGCAATGAGCTGTATACGGCCATAAGCAAACAGGAAAATGCTCATCCAGAGGCGACGATCCTAGTGGCCAGGGACTTTAATACAGGGGAACTCAAATCAGTTTTACGTTATTTCTATCAGCATGTTAAATGTGCAACCAGAGGGGGAAAAAACTCTAGACCACCTTTACTCCACACACAGAGATGCATACAAAGCTCTCCCCCGCCCTCCATTTGGCAAATCTGACCATAATTCTGTCCTCCTGATTCCTGCTGACAAGCAAAAACTAAAGCAGGAAGCACCAGTGACTCGGTCAATAAGACCGTGGTCAGATGAAGCAGATGCTAAGTTACAGGACTGTTTTGCTATCACAGACTGGAATATGTTCCAGGGTTCTTCCGATGGCATTGAGGAGTACACCACATCTGTCATTGGCTTCATCAATAAGTGCATCGATGACGTCGTCCCCACAGTGACCGTACGTACATACCCCAACCAGAAGCCATGGATTGCAGGCAACATCCGCACTGAGCTGTCGCTTTCAAGGAGTTGGACTCTAACCCGGAAGCTTATGAGAAATCCAGCTATGCCCTCAGACCAACCATCAAACAGGCAAAGCGTCAATAAAGGACTACGCTTGTCGGATGTGGCAGGGCTTACAAACTATTACAGACTACAAAGGGAAGCACAGCCACGAGCTGCCCAGTGACACAAACCTACCAGACGAGCTAAATTACTTCTATGCTCGCTTCGAACATGCATGAGCGCACCAGCTGTTCCGGACTACTGTGTGATCATGCTCTCCATAGCCGATGTGAGTAAGAACTTTAAACAGGTCAACATTCACAATGCTGCAGGGCCAGACGGATTACCAGGATGTGTGCTCCTAACATGCGCTGACCGACTGGCAAGTGTCTTCACTGACATTTTCAACCTGTCCCTGACTGAGTCTGTAATACCAGCATGTTTCAAGCAGACCACAATAGTCCCTGTGCACAAGAGCACTAAGGTAACCTTATTAAATGACTACTGACCCGTAGCACTCACGTCTGTAGCCTAGAAGTGCTTTGAAAGGCTGGTCATGGCTCACATCAACACCATTATAACAGAAACCCTAGACCCACTCCAATTTGCATACCGCCCCAACAGATCCACAGATGACGCAATCTCTATTGCACTCAACACTTCCCTTTCCCACCTATACAAATGGAACACCTATGTGAGAATGCGATTCATTGACTACAGCTCAGCGTTCAACACCATAGTGCCCTCTAAGCTCATTACTAAGCTCAGATCACTGGGACTAAACACCTCCCTCTACAACTGGATCCTGGACTTCCTGACGAGCCGCCCCCCAGGTGGTAAGGGTATGTACAACACATCTGCCACGCTGATCCTCAACACGGGGGCCCCTCAGGGGTGCGTGCTCGGTCCCCTCCTGTACTCCCTGTTCACTCATGGCCAGGCACGTCCACAACACCATCGTCAAGTTTGCAGATGATACAATAGTGGAAGGCCTGATCACAGACAATGATGAGACAGCCTATAGGGAGGAGGTCAGAGACCTGGCTGTGTTGAGCCAGGACAACAATCTCTCCCTCAACATGATCAAGACAAAGGAGATGATTGTGGACTACAGGAAAGGAGGACCGAGCACGCTCCCATTCTCATCGACAGGGCTGTAGTGGAACAGGTTGAGAGCTTCAAGTTCCTTGGTGTCCACATCCCCAACAAACTATCACGGTCCAGACATACTAAGACAGTCTTGAAGAGGGCACGACAAAGCCTATTCACCCTCAGGAGACTGAAAATATTTGCTGTGGGTTCTCAGATCCTAAAAAGGTTCTACAGCTGCACCATCGAGAGCATCCTGACTGGTTGCATCACTTCCTGGTATGGAAACTGCTCGACCTCCGACCGCAAGGCACTACAGAGGGTAGTTTGTACGGCCCAGTACATCACTGGGGCCAAGCTTCCTACCATCCAGGACATCTATATTTGGCTGTATCAGAGGAAGGCCCCAAAAATTGTCAAAGACTCCAGCCACCCTGGTCATAGACTGTTCTCTCTGCTACCGTACGGCAAGGGGTACCAGAGCGCCAAGTCGAGGTCCAAAAGGCTTCTTAACAGCTTCTACCCCCAAGCCATAAGACTCCTGAACAGCTAATGAAAGGGCTACCCAGACCCCTCTTTTACGCTGCTGCTACTCTCTGTTTATAATCTATGCATAGTCAATATAACTCTACCTACATGTACATATTACTTAAATTACCTCAACTAACCTGTACCCCCTGGATATAGCCTTGCTTATTATTTTACTGCTGCTGTTTAATTATTTGTTACTTTTATTTTCTATTTTCTATTTTTACTTATCTTTTTTTTCTTAACACTTATTATTACTATTTATTTTTTCTTAAATTCTTAAAACATTGTTGGTTAATTAGTAAGTAAGCATTTCACTGTAAGGTTTACACCTGTTGTATTCAGCGCATGTGACAAATACAATTTTATTTTATTTTATTTGACCTGTAATAAGTCTAAAGTCTAGAACCTTTCAGAAGCAGACCTGACCACACCTGACCTGAACCCTAAGCCCCATCTCCTCAGAGGTCAAACTTGTTGAACCCAACCCTCCTCTATAGCAATGACCTTATTTTATCCCCAGCTGAATCCTCCTCCTACATTAAGCTACAAAACAAAACACATAAAACATATATCAAAC
Source organism: Salvelinus namaycush (assembly GCF_016432855.1). Lineage (NCBI taxonomy): Eukaryota > Metazoa > Chordata > Actinopteri > Salmoniformes > Salmonidae > Salvelinus > Salvelinus namaycush. The sequence continues at coordinate 9,386,158 of NC_052344.1, forward strand.
GACAGAACATAAGATCACTGTGCAAACTCTTAGCTGCCCACATCCCTCTTTCACATAATATCACTCTTTGTTGCACTCCCTCCTTCCATCTCTCTCTCCCTGTGTGTGTGTGTGTGTGTGTGTGTGTGTGTGTGTGTGTGTGTGTGTGTGTGTGTGTGTGTGTGTGTGTGTGTGTGTGTGTGTGTGTGTGTGTGTGTGTGTGTGTGTGTGTGTGTGTGTGTGTGTGTCTACTGTGTGCATGACACAAGTAATTTTTCCAACAATTGTTTACAGACAGATTATTTCACTGTATCACAGTTCCAGTGGGTCAGAAGTTTACATACACTAAGTTGGCTGTGCCTTTAAACAGCTTAGAAAATTCCAGAAAATTATGTCATGGCTTTAGAAGCTTCTGATAGGCTAATTGACATCATTTGAGTCAATTGGAGGTGTACCTGTGGATGTATTTCAAGGCCTACCTTCAAACTCAGTGTCTCTTTGCTTGACATCATGGGAAAATCAAAAGAAATCAGCCAAGACCTCAGAAAAAAAATTGTAGACCTCCACAAGTCTGGTTCATCCTTGGGAGCAATTTCCAAACGCCTGAAGGTACCACATTCATCTGTACAAACAATAGTACGCAAGTATAAACACCATGGGACCACACAGCCATCATACCGCTCAGGAAGGAGATGCATTCTGTCTCCTAGAGATGAATGTACTTTGGTGCGAAAAGTGCAAATCAATCCCAGAACAACAGCAAAAGACCTTGTGAAGATGCTGGAGGAAACAGGTACAAAAGTATCTATATCCACAGTAAAACGAGTCCTATATCGACATAACCTGAAAGGCCGCTCAGCAAAGAAGAAGCCACTGCTCCAAAACCGCCATAAAAAAAGCCAGACTACGGTTTGCAACTGCACATAGGGACAAAGATCGTACTTTTTGGAGAAATGTCCTCTGGTCTGATGAAACAAAAATATAACTGTTTTGCCATGATGACCATCGTTATGTTTGTAGGAAAAAGGGGGACGCTTGCAAGACGAAGAACACCATCCCAACTGTGAAGCACGGTGGGCAGCGTCATGTGGCAGGGTGGCAGCATCATGTTGTGGGGGTGCTATGCTGCAGGAGGGACTGGTGCACTTTACAAAATAGATTGCATCATGAGGAATGAAAATTATGTGGATATATTGAAGCAACATCTCAAGACATCAGTCAGGAAATTAAAGCTTGGTCGCAAATGGGTCTTCCAAATGGACAATGACCCCAAGCATACTTACAAAGTTGTGGCAAAATGGCTTAAGGACAACAAAGTCAAGGTATGTGGCTATCACAAAGCCCTGATCTCAATCCCAAAGAAAATTTGTGGGCAGAACTGAAAAAGTGTGTGCAAGCAAGGAGGCCTACAAACCTGACTCAGTTACACCAGCTCTGTCAGGAGGAATGGGCCAAAATTCACCCAACTTATTGTGGGAAGCTTGTGAAAGGCTACCCAAAACGTTTGACCCAAGTTAAACAATTTAAAGGCAATGCTACCAAATAGTAATTGAGTGTATGTAAACTTCTGACCCACTTGGGAATGTGATGAAAGAAATAAAAGCTGAAAGAAATAATTCTCTCTACTATTATTCTGCCATTTCACATTCTTAAAATAAAGTGGTGATCCTAGCTGACCGAAGACAGGGAATTTTTACTAGGATTAAATGTCAGGAATTGTGAAAAACTGAGTTTAAATGTATTTGGCTAAGGTGTGTGTAAACTTCCGACTTCAACTCTATATGTGTGTGCATGTGTGCGTGTGTGTTTCTCAGAAAACAATAGCGGCTATCTGAACTCCAGTGGGAGGAGGGAGAGGGAGGGAAACTGTCTGATGTTATCTGGGCAGGATGTACACCTCTCTGAGATTTACACCAGTACCAGCCAAGATGCAAACATCATGAAGAGCAAGCAGGAACAGGAAACAGAGAGTTTCTGCAATGGACTAACACCTCCAATAGATCACACAAGGTAGACACACTGTAAACCTCACAAAACTGTAAGGTCACAATGAACACAAAGCAAAACAGATTAGGAATTCAAGGGGCAGAGACTGTGGATCATATTAAGCCATTAGAATGGATAATAAAGTAACATTAAAAGGAATATTGTGAGTTTCCGTCCACCGATCAGTCATTCTGTCTGTCTGGGAGCTTGACAGTGCCTGAGGCCTCCTCATCTGACGGCCACGTTTAGAGATGTGACGATAAGAGTGTGATCAGCGGACAGATAAAATACCTGTTTCCAGCAGCTATGTACACTGCTGGGCTAGAGGTTAGGTTGTGTGTGCTGCGTGCTGCGAGGCCCCTGGGCTGGGCTAATCGCCACCCTCCCTCTGTCTAATTAGAAGCCGTTCAGGCTGCTGATAGGACGGCTATCTCAGGAGGCCACACCTACTCACCACTGCAGGGATGCTGGGACAAGATGGCTGGTGGGTGAGTTATCTGGCAATCAGGAAGTAGGAGTGGAATGTATTAAAGAGATATGTAGGGTGCTTTAGCCACAATAGCATCATGTGATAGTGGTCATGTTAGATAAGAGTATATGATATGTGCTTATGGATGTGGGATTGTACGTCATTGTAAGTGTGTGTGTGTGTGTGTGTGTGTGTGTGTGTGTGTGTGTGTGTGTGTGTGTGTGTGTGTGTGTGTGTGTGTGTGTGTGTGTGTGTGTTACATGGAGAGCGTGAGCATGCAGGTGATGTGAGTGACATTCGGAAACCCTAACACCCTTGACACCATGTCAGAGCTGTGGAGAGGTGTGATTGAGTGGTTGTTCTTAGCGAGAGGGGCTGGTGCCACACCACCCCTGGAACCACATAAACAACACCTGATTGGGATGATACCATGGTTGACCTATACATTTACAGCTCAGTGTATGTGCAGCGTCTATCCGGTCTGTGTGTGTGTGTGTGTGAGAGAGATAGAACGGAAGTAGTAGATGATAGTAGTAGACGATAGTAGCAGATGATATCAGTAGATGATAGCAGTAGACTATAGTAGTAGATGATAGTAGTAGACGATAGTAGTATATGATAGTAGTAGATGATAGTAGTAAATAATAGTAGTAGACGATTGTGGTATGTGATAGTAGTAGATGATAGTAGTGGGTGATAGTAGTAGATGATAGTTGTGGATGATAGTAGTAGATGATAGTAGTAGGTGATAGTAGTAGGTGATAGTAGTAGATGATAGTAGTGGATGATAGTAGTAGATGATAGTAGTAGATGATAGTAGTAGATGATAGTAGTAGACGATAGTAGTAGATTATAGAATTATGTGATAGTAGTAGATGATAGTAGTAGATGACAGTAGTAGGTGATAGTGGTAGATGATAGTAGTAGATGATAGTAGTGGGTGATAGTAGTAGATAATAGTAGTGGGTGATAGTAGTAGATGATAGTAGTAGATTATAGTAGTAAATGATAGTAGTAGATGATAGTAGTAGTTGATAGTAGTAGATGATAGTAGTAAATGATAGTAGTAGATGATAGTAGTAAATGATAGTAGTAGATGATAGTAGTAGATGATAGTAGTAGATGATAGTAGTAAATGATAGTAGTAGATGATAGTAGTTGACGATTGTGGTATGTGATAGTAGTAGATGATAGTAGTGGGTGATAGTAGTAGACGATAGTAGTAGATGATAGTAGTTGACGATTGTGGTATGTGATAGTTGTAGATGATAGTAGTAGATAATAGTAGTAGATGATAGTAGTAGATGACAGTATTAGGTGATAGTGGTAGATGATAGTAGTAGATGATAGTAGTGGGTGATAGTAGTAGATAATAGTAGTGGGTGATAGTAGTAGATGATAGTAGTAGTCGATAGTAGTAGGTGATGGTAGTAGGTGATAGTAGTAGATGATAGTAGTAGGTGATAGCAGTAGGTGATAGCAGTAGATGATAGTAATAGACGATATTAGTAGGTGATGGTAGTAGGTGATAGTAGTAGATGATAGTAGTAGGTG
>NC_052344.1:9390245-9535940 GCF_016432855.1 Salvelinus namaycush
GATACTGAGGATGACCTGTTAGATTTACAGAACTGTCACCCAGGCATGCAAGAATGTATCTCCATGTTGGGCGGGTTTCCTTATATACCCCAAGGCCTCAGGTGCGTCCTCAGCCTGTTTGTTTTAGCTAGGTGTGTGTGCGTGTGCGTGTGTACGTGTGTATGTGTGTGTGCGTGTGTACGTGTGTATGTGTGTGTGTGTGTGTGTGTGTGTGCGTGCAGGTGTGCATGTTTGTGTGTGTGTGCATGTTTGTGTGTGTGTGCATGTTTGTGTGCGGTGTGTGTGTGTGTGGTGTGTGTGTGTGTGTGTGTGTGTGTGTGTGTGTGTGTGTGTGTTTGTGTGTGTGTGTGTGTGTGTGTGTGTGTGTGTGTGTGTGCGTGTGTGTGCGTGTGTGTTGTGGTGTGTGTGTGTGTGTGTGTGTGTGTGTGGTGTGTACGGGTGCATGTATGGGTGCATGTTTTGTGTGTGTGTGTGTGGTGTGTGTGTGTGTTGTGTGTGTGTGTGTGTGTGTGTGTGTGTGTGTGTGTGTGGTGTGTGTGTGTGTGTGTGTGTGTGTAGTCATTTCTCTCAGGTAAGCACGTCTATCTATGTAAACCATCTTTGCCACTGTCAAGACAAGGACGACTTCACAGCCAGGTGAGCTCTCAGTCAAACCTGCTGTCACCAATTTGACAAACCCAGCTTGATGGTTTTCTCCCTCTCTTGTTACTATCATTCTCTAGCAGGAGTGCAGAGGCACTTTGTCAATTCACCACAGTCGACAAAGAGGGAGACCAAAAATGATCGATTGAATGCTGTTCACGTTTTTGCCAATCTCCTTTTTCGTTTCCTCCCCTCTTTCTGAGATTTTGATAATTTCTTCTCTGCTCAGGTGCTTCAGCCGCTTCTTTTAGAGGGTATGTGGAGCTGCTGAGGAAGTTAAGTGGGTCTGGGGACCGAGAGATGAACGGTTGAAGGTTGCAACGAGCTAGGGAGTGGATAAGAAGGGCTGAGAGAGAGGGAGCGAGGGAGGGCTGGAGGGAGCGGGGATGAGATGAATCATGAGCGTGGGCAGGAGCAGGGGGTGGGAGGAGGGAGAGAAGAGGGGGGAGAGGGGGAGGTCAGGTTAGGGGTTACGTGTGCACAGGAGATAAGGCCCTCCTCATTCCACTCTGACGGACAGGCAGGGGAGGGCACTGCACAGCCCCAAGACATACTCCTCCATCACTCTGTCTTTCTCTCTACCTCTACCACACGTTCCATCACTCTGTCTTTCTCTCTACCTCCCTTTCATTTATTTCACTCAAATGCCTCTGTCTTTTTCTTTTTGTCTTTCACTACTGCCTTTTCTCCTTTTTTTAAATGTCTCTCCGTCCCAGCATCACCCCTATTTATCTCCCTCGATCTCTCTCTCCATCTTTATCCCTCTCTTTCTCGATATGGACCCCTCCCTCATTCTCTAGCCACCCTTCACTGTATCGGTCTCTCTCTTCCTATCGTTGAGATACGTGATGGTAACAGAACACTCACAGGTGGGTCTACTCACACTCAGTACCGTAACTGGAAAACTGTCACTGTTCATGTTCCCTCAGATAGCTCCAGATTGGTTGACCAATGACCCTTACCCTGAGTCAGTCATTCTTCTGCAACTAGGAGCTATATATCTAAGACCTGGGCGAGAGAGACGAAGAGAATAGTATTTTACCCTGAGAGAGAGAGAGAGCTAGAGAGATAGAATGAGAAAGGTGTGAGACAGCAATCAAGAGAGACGAAGAGAATAGTCTTTTCCACTTCAGAGCAGCCCATCGTTTTTGCCTCACAAATTCACCACAATAGACAGCTATACAAAACAACAATGTGACAGAATAGAGTCGGGGCTGGTCAAAAGAAACTGAGCAGAGGAGACAAAACGAAGGGGGTGAGTACGGAGACAATGTATTGTTGGGCCCCTCTGTATGTCGGCCCCGACGATGAAAGACGGCGATGAGTAGTCCTCAGGGCCTCTGGCAGAACCAAACAATCCCACCTCAATTCACCACTAAGAACTCAGTACACACACACACACACACACACACACACTACGATCCTAATGCTGTGGCACTGCGTCAACTCAGCCCTAAATACATAATGCTGACACACACACACACGGTAGCTACACCATATAGACATGCCAACATGCTGTATGTAGGCCTACATCATTTTACAGCTTCCTTTGTGGAAATTAACCGATATCATTGTGGATAGATAGGCCTGTAATTGTATATGCTATTTAAGGGACTACCATTTAGTCCATTGAGGAGTGTATTACCCAGGGTTCAGCTGGCTCAAACACGCAAGTAAGGCACACGCTGAAGAAGGAGAGAGACTGTGTAATCTATGCATCACTGGCTGCATGGGATTATCGCTGAAAAATAGAGAGGGGGGGAGAGAGAAACAGCGAAAAATAGATGACAGGTTCCTCTCTCTCCATCTGAAATACCAGACGCAGCAGAGGAGGGGATTTGATTCACTTTTTAAAATGTCACCCAACATCTGTTTCATATTTATGATCGTGGCGCTGCCTCTCTGATGCCCCTTCAACACTTAAGCGATTTTTATCTCTTCTTAGGATTACCCCCACTATCCACTGATGCATAATTTATAAGGCTAATCTTTCAACGAAAGACGGCAGAGAGAGAGAGAGAGGAGAAAAAAAATGGATTAGAAAAAACCTGCGCCATAGATTTTCAACTGATATCTTAAAAACCAGCGCTTGATTTTAAAGATGATACCTAAAGTATATCATGTATTCATTAATAGGATTATAAGAGATGGACCTAAAATATAGCAGAAAACAATGGAGACGTTGTTCCTCGTCACCTCTTTAACCCAGATGGAGCTGTGTCTGTCTCTGTAGCCTGTGTGTGTGTCTGTCTCTGTAGCCTGTGTGTGTGTCTGTCTCTGTAGCCTGTGTGTGTGTCTGTCTCTGTAGCCTGTGTGTGTGTCTGTCTCTGTAGCCTGTGTGTGTGTCTGTCTCTGTAGCCTGTGTGTGTGTCTGTCTCTGTAGCCCGTGTGTGTGTCTGTCTCTGTAGCCCGTGTGTGTGTCTGTCTCTGTAGCCTGTGTGTGTGTCTGTCTCTGTAGCCTGTGTGTGTGTGTGTGTGTGTGTGTGTGTGTGTGTGTGTGTGTGTGTGTGTGTGTGTGTGTGTGTGTGTGTGTGTGTGTGTGTGTGTGTGTGTGTGTGTGTGTGTGTGGTGTGTGTGTGTGTGGTGTCTCTGTAGCCTGTGTGTGTGTGGTGTGTGTGTGTGTGTGTGTGTGTGTGTGTGTGTGTGTGTGTGTGTGGTGTGTGTGTTTGTGTGTGTGTGTGTGTTTCCTTTTCCTTTTCATAATTTGCAATGCCTTCCATTTACAACATGCTTATCAGATTTCACTGATAACGTCTGGCTGTCATTAATACCACTAATGACTCTTCGTTCTGCCCCTTACACTATTACCCCCCCCCCCCCACACACACACACACACACCTCCTGATGATGGTGGTATAGCGCCAGTCTGGGGTATTTCGGGGTACTATTTGCCCTCCATTTGTTGTCCTTCTGATTGTTAAAAATTTCACGCCTAGGACCTGACACAAAGACCTGCACCTCCCACTCTACTGGGTGAAAACCACCCTTATCCTCTCCTCTGTCCCTCAGTCCCTTCCCCTCCCATCTTCCTTCCATCATTCTAGTCTGACGTGACAGTTTCGTCTTCCCCTCTCTTCCCCCCTCCTCCCCCCACACTCTCATCCCTCCTTCCCTCAGCTTTGTTATGAAAAGTACACAGTTTCGATAGAGTGCCCTTCTGACATTTTCGACTTATTAGCTAGTTTTCATACCAACTTCATCAACCTCCTTAATCCTACAGGGAAAAGCGCTTTTAATTCGCTGATCGACCGATAAGGCAGCCAAATGCTCGAGCCGTGCCGCTTGCAGAAGGCAGCGCCAGCAAACCAGGGCCTCGGAAGAGAAAAAAATAAAAAAGAAGAAAAGAACCCCTACAAAAAAAAATGGTTTACACGTAGATGAATCGTGCTAACAAGATGGAACCCTGGGCATTAGGAGTCGATCTGAATTTCTCTCTTCCCTTCCTCCCTCCCTTCCTCCCCCAGCCACATTCGTTCTGTGTTTTCTTCCTCTCTCTCTCCTCCTTCTTCTCCGCCATTACCCTTGCTGATTGCAATCTTTAAGCGCCATTGGGCCCACTGCTTCTGCCGTTTTTAATCTGCCTTTAATCCCAAAGATTTTAAATATTCCCCAGCTCCCGGAGACTGAGGCAATTAACTGCCCTTCTGATGCTCCTCTATCATTGCCTCCTTGTATCTCTCTGAAGCAGCCTCAAGACACTGCCAGGGCTGACAAATAATACCGCCATTTACTGCAGAGCCTCCTCCGGACTGGCAGGGAGCGCGGCCGGCAGACCCGCTGCCGCATTCTAAACAGGTATTAGATAAACACCTCATAGAGAGAAGGGAGAGGAAAGACACAGCAACAACACAACCCAATGTGTGGATGTGTGTGGATGTGTGGATGTGTGTGGATGTGTGGATGTGTGTGGATGTGTGTGTTTGTGTGGATGTGTGTGTTTGTGTGGATGTGTGTGTTTGTGTGGATGTGTGTGTTTGTGTGGATGTGTGTTGTGTGGATGTGTGTGTTTGTGTGGATGTGTGATGTGTGATGTGTGTGTTTGTGTGGATGGTATTGTGTGGATGTGTGTTTGTGTGGATGTGTGTTTTCTGTGAATGTGTGTTTGTGTGAATGTGTGTTTGTGTGGATGTGTGTGTTTGTATGGATGTGTGTGTTTATGTGGATATGTGTGTTTGTGTGGATGTTGTGTTTGTGTGCATGTGTGTGATTGTGTGGATGTGTGTGTTTGTGTGGATGTGTGTTTGTGTGAATGTGTGTTTTTCTGTGGATGTGTGTATTTGTGTGGATGTGTGTGTTTGTGTGGATGGGTGTGTTTAAGTGGATGTGTGTGTTTGTGTGGATGTGTGGGTTTGTGTGGATGTGTGGGTTTGTGTGGATGTGTGTGTTTGTGTGGATGTGTGTGTTTGTGTGGATGTGTGCTGTGTGGATGTGTGTGTTTGTGTGGATGTGTGTTTGTGTGAATGTGTGTTTGTGTGGATGTGTGTGGAAGTGTGGATGTGTGTGGATGTGTGTTTGTGTGGATGTGTGGATGTGTGTGGATGTGTGTGTTTAAGTGGATGTGTGTGTTTGTGTGGATGTGTGTGTTGTGTGGATTTATGTGTTTGTGTGGAAGTGTGTGTTTGTTTGGATGTGTGTATGGATGTGTGTGTATGTCTGTGTTTGTGTCGATGTGTGTTGGGTGGATGTGTGTGTTTGTGTGGATGTGTGTGTTTGTGTGTGTTTGTGTGGATGTGTGTGGATGTGTGGATGTGTGGATGTGTGTGTTTGTGTGGATGTGTGGATGTTTATGTTTGTGTGGATGTGTGTGTTTGTGTGTGTTTTTGTGGATGTGTGTGTGGATGTGTGTGTATGTCTGTGTTTGTGTCGATGTGTGTTGGGTGGATGTGTGTGTTTGTGTGGATGTGTGTGTTTGTGTGGATGTGTGTGGATGTGTGTGTGTTTGTGTGTTTGTGTGGATATGTGTATGTGTGGATGTGTTTATGTGTGTTTGTGTGGATGTGTGTTTGTGTGGATGTGTGTGGATGTGTGTGTTTGTATGGATGTCTGTTTGTGTGGATGTGTGTTTGTGTATTCTCAGTGTAAAAACTACATGTCTTCTACCTCTGTGCTGATATGAGGCGAGCTTGTGTAGGCTATAAGATTCATAGCCTGCTGTGTAGACATGAACAAATAGTGCCCATATGGTTGTTAGACCTCTCAGAGGAGGGATGGAAACAGTGAGGAACACATAAGTCTACAACACAATAACAATTGTTAACCCCTTCTCTTGTTGTTGTCGTAACGTGTCTTGATTTCAAAGATAATCACACTGTGGAATAAAAGAATGGATGACATAGCTCCAGTAGCAGATTACATTACTTTACGATTTCGTATCTCAGTAAAATAGCAAAATAATTTCACTCAAATGAGGGACACATGCCGAAACACACTTCATCTGTGTTTAGTTTAGAATTTGGCTCTAGCAAATATTGGAAAAGGATGATACATCTTGCTAGATTTGTCAAGGCAAAGTGATGAGTGCAATCAGCAGCATGTGTACCACGAACCCTGCCCTATGACACCACCACACTGTACCACGAACCCTGCCCTATGACACCACCACACTGTACCACGAACCCTGCCCTATGACACCACCACACTGTACCACGAACCTGCCCTATGACACCACCACCTGTACCACGAACCCTGCCCTATTGACACCACCACACTGTACCACGAACCTGCCCTATGACACCACCACACTGTACCCCAACCCTGCCCTATGACACCACCACACTGTACCACGAACCCTGCCCTATGACACCACCACACTGGACAACGAACCCTGCCCTATGACACCAGCACACTGTACCAACGAACCCTGCCCTATGACACCACCACACTGTACCACGAACCCTGCCCTATGACACCACCACCTGTACAACGACCCTGCCCTATGACACACCACACTGTACCACGAACCCTGCCCTATGACACCACCACACTGTACCATGAACCCTGCCCTATGACACCACCACACTGTACCACGAACCCTGCCCTATGACACCACCACACTGTACCACGAACCCTGCCCTATGACACCACCACACTGTACCACGAACCCTGCCCTATAACACCACCACACTGTACCACGAACCCTGCCCTATGACACCACCACACTGTACCACGAACCCTGCCCTATGACACCACCACACTGTATCAGAAACCCTGCCCTATGACAACACCACAAGACACTGTAGCAGGCACCCTGCCCTATGACACCACCACACTGTATCAGAAACCCTGCCCTATGACACCACCACACTGTAGCAGGCACCCTGCCCTATGACACCACCACACTGTAGCAGGCACCCTTCCCTGACACCACCACACAGTAGCAGGCACCCTGCCCTATGACACTACCACACTGTAGCAGGCACCCTGCCCTATGACACCACCACACTGTAGCAGGCACCCTGCCCTATGACACCACCACACTGTATCAGAAACCCTGCCCTATGACAACACCACAAGACACTGTAGCAGGCACCCTGCCCTATGACACCACCACACTGTATCAGAAACCCTGCCCTATGACACCACCCACACTGTACAGGCACCCGGCCCTATGACACCACCACACTGTAGCAGGCAATCCCTGAACACCACACAGTAGCAGGCACCCTGCCCTATGACACTACCACACTGTAGCAGGCACCCTGCCTCTATGACACCACCACACTGTAGCAGGCACCCTGCCTATGCACACCCACACTGTAGCAGGCACCCTCCCTATGACACCACCACACTGTACCACGAACCCTGCCTATGACACCACCACAACAATGCTATGCAACACCAAGACACGAGCCATGCCACTGAACAAAATGACAAACACCCCAGCCCTATCGAGAGAACACACATGTAGCAGGCACCCTGCCCTATGACACCACCACACTGTATCAGCAAACCCTCCCTTGACACCACCACACGTAGCAGGCCACCCTGCCCTTGACACAACCATCACTGTAGCAGGCACACCTCGTTCCCATGACACCACCACACGTAGCAGGCACCCTGCCCTATGACACTACCACACTGTACAGAGCAACCCTGCCCTATGACAACCACACACTTGTAGCAGGCACCCTGCCCTCTGCACCACCACACTGTATCAGTAACCCTGCCCTATGAACACCACACACTAGGCAGCACCTATGACACATGTAGCAGGCACCTTGCCCTAGACACCACCACACGTAGTCAGGCAAACCTGCCTATGCACCACCACACTGTACAGGCACCCGTGCCCTATGACACCACCACACTGTAGCAGTGCACCCTTCCCTGACACCCACTTCAAACAGGGGCAGGCACCCTGCCTCCTAGACACTACCACAATGTATCAGCGCCCTGCCCTAGACACCACCACACTAGTAGCAGGCACCCTGCCTATGACACACCACACTGTAGCAGGCACCCTGCCGCTATGACACTCACACTGTAGGGCAGGCGGGTGAAAAGAGAGAGAGAATTGGAGCCGAGGGGGGAGGGTGCAGCTTGCGGGGGGGGGGGGAGAGGGTTGGGGGGTGAGGCGGGGGTAAGGGAAGGGGGACCGGGGGCGAGGCGAGCGAGAGGAGGATAGTAGTAGGTGATAGCAGTAGATGATAGGGAGCAAGGAGATATTATTGAGATAGAGACAGAAGGTTGTAGGAAAGAAGAGAAAGAGAAGAGGTGTATGAGGAGAGGCAGAGTGTGGCCCTGTCATGGTGAATATGAGTCTACTGACCCCAGTGAGTCTTTCCCTTTTTCACACTTCTGAACACCTCCTCTATTGATGTCCTCCACCACCTCCACCGGCCCAGACTGCCCTGCCCTGCCACCCAGCCTGACCTCTATCCTCTGGTCCCACAGGGACACTGAGTCGCTTCCTGAACAGGCCGACCCCCCAGCCCTCCACGCTGGACAGACTCTTATCTGGGAGCGCCTGTTGGAAAGCTGACAGGACAGGAGGGAGGGGGAAAGGAGGCGGAGGAAGAGGGGGAGGAGGGAGGAGGGAGGAAGGGAGAGGGAAAGGCAGTCTGGCAGGACGACGTCGCTCAGATAAGACATAAAAAATTTGCCGGCCAGTCATCTGAGCCGAGTGACGGGTCACCGGGGGTCAGCACCACGGCTACGGCAGCTGTCCGCCACATCTCCGGGACTGTACCTGACCTGTCAATCACCTGTGGTTACTCGGCAACCACACAAGGATGCTGCACATACAAGAGCAGACGTAAGTTTTGACCGCCACCATCATATGATGTCATGACGCTGTTTGTTACTTCCACTGCAATTGTAGAAAAATATATTTCACAAATTGCTAATTATAAAGTGCCAAATTTATTTTAGCCGTTGTCAATTTGATCTCATATATTTAGGTTTGTAAGGCATTGTGTCATGGTGGAGTCATAACAACTGTGGGTGATGTAGCACTAAACATGAGGGGTTTATCTTGTAAGTGATCTATAGCTGTATCCAAATCTGGAGCAGACGGTGACCATGGGACCCCTCGCACCACCAGCCCTGCCATCAGACCTCACAGTACACGGTGAGAGGCTATCCAGACGTGTTCTAAAACACACACCTGTCACCACCCCCCCCCCCTCCACACACACACTTATACCTGTCACCTCTGTCATCTATATCACCTGTATCACCTGTACCCACACACGTCACGTCACACACCTGCCTGTACTCTTCTTATATTCCTGTATGTTTGTCATATTGTGGGTACTTGTGTGTTTTCTTTATGCCTTTGATAGGTTCCTGTTTTAGATCTTTGATAGGTTCCTGTTTTAGATCTTTGAGAGGTTCCTGTTTTAGATCTTTGATAGGTTCCTGTTTTAGATCTTTGATAGGTTCCTGTTTTAGATCTTTGATATGTTCCTGTTTCAGATCTTTGATAGGTTGCTATTTTAGATCTTTGATAGGTTGCTGTTTTAGATCTTTGATAGGTTCCTGTTTTAGATCTTTGATAGGTTGCTATTTTAGATATTTGATAGGTTCCTGTTTTAGATCTTTGATAGGTTCCTGTTTTAGATCTTTGATAGGTTCCTGTTTTAGATCTTTGATAGGTTCCTGTTTTAGATCTTTGATAGGTTCCTGTTTCAGATCTTTGATAAGTTGCTATTTTAGATCTTTGATCGGTTCCTATTTTAGATATTTGATAGGTTGCTATTTTAGATCTTTGATAGGTTCCTATTTTAGATATTTGATCGGTTCCTATTTTAGATATTTGATAGGTTCATATTTTAGATCTTTGATAGTTTCCTGTTTTAGATCTTTGAGAGGTTCCTGTTTTAGTGTGTCTGTGTGGGAAGTTTTTCAGCTGGTAAATAGAAATATATAAAAATGTACTTTAATATTTTACTATTTGTATTATTTATTGTAATAAATAGATAGATAGTGAAAACATAATAGATAGTAAAAACATATTTGAAACATATTTACTAAAATGTACAGTATAAGAACCTGACTATTACTTTTGTGTAATGTTATTTTGTGTTGAAACCCAGAACAGACTGACCCTCCTCTCCTGTCACTAAACATGCGAGCACACAGCCCTCCCTCTCAACCCACTCGGCTCTGTAGAAATGACACCATTATTGCATTGATATTTCTTAACCTAATGAAATCTGTTCCGTCTTGCGCCGATTGAACATTGTGAACGTTCATCTCACAATGAAGTCTCCATGAACAGCTAATAAAACATCATCAGCTCTATCTCCCAGTCTACCCGAGACACACAGAAAAACCTTTTAGTATATCTTCACTTAGGCTGTACTGAGTGACAACTTGCTGCTTTAGACAGAAACACTTTTGTATTTAAAAAAAATCCTACCTCTTACTTATAAATTATGCAATAAAGCATTCAGGGTTTAAAATGTAAATTGATCTGCGTCTGGTGAGTAGGTTGAGTGGCATTAAAGTGGTGGATGTCTGTAGGGTTTCTTGTTTTTCCAACTTTGAAAAGAGAAATGGTATCAGTTCTCTGTCTCTATCCCTCTCTTTCTTTTGATCAGGTCCTGTGTGGGGGTGGTGCCGCACTTCTACACCTGAGGAAGGACAGGCAGACTTTCTGTTATTTTTGTTGCTGTTTTTATGCACAGTATGTGCTTTATATTTGTCTGTTTGTTCAGTCGTTCCCCATTCATGATTTTAGCAGAGTCTGTTTGTTCAGTCATTCCCCATTCATGATTTTAGCACAGAAACATCACCCCATGGCGTGACATCATATACCCATAGTAACCCCTGTCCATGCCCCATTCACATTTGGTGCTAATGCCCCTCTGTTCTACTGGTTATTACCTAATCACAAAGAGATCCGGACAAAACCAGGCCTGAAAGCTGTGAGATTTTTGCAATCTGATAACAGAAATCAAAGGAGAATTGTTGCCTTTTATTTTTCTGATGTTTGTTTGGTTATTTCAAAGGGAACACTTTGACCGGTCCAGACAGAAGGTAGCAGTTTGGCCTCCTACGTAAGAGGAGTGATTAGAAATGCTTTCCACATGAGTTGGGTACAGTAGGTGATTAAGGCACAGCACTGGCACTCGGACCAAGGGCTTCTCATCATCAATGATAGTGTTTTAGCAGATTAAAAGAAACACTTTATCAGGCTTTTGTATCACAGTTTGTTCCTGGTATTTTATATGAGTGGAAACTTCACCCTAAAGTTAAAACAGAAAATTGACATTTCTGGTTAAGAGAAGGAATAAGGTTTTGGGGCGATATATCTACATTGTTCCAGTCTTAAACTGCCCCCCCCCCCCCCCCCCCCTCTCTCTCTCTTGTTCACTTTCTCTGGTTCCCAGGTCTCCTCTCACTAAGATATCACGCTTTCATCCCTCTCATAAAAGTGTTAGTCTCCCTCATTGCAAGGTGTGGTGGTGAGTGCTGTGCTGGGGGAAATCATAGGAGGAGGTAGTGGATGAGGAATGCACCAACAGAGAATGTTATCGTGTTAGATGTAGTCTCTCTCATGTATCAGGTACGTTTTTTGCAGGCACTTTATCTGTTTCTCCTCTCATCTACGCTCTTCCAGTACCCCTGTTATAGTAATGACAGCAGAAGTCGTAGTGATAGTAGAAGTAGTGATAGTGGTTGTGGCGATAGGCCTTCATTTTAAAGAGCAGATCAGTATGCCATCCAGGTCCCATATCTGGCCACATTGACAGCACCAGTTTGGGTTAGCAGTCCCACCTAAAGGCAAACTTAATCCTCAACTCTAACTACAGAGCTATATGATACTGGCTCGGGTTTAAAGTTCACTTCTCATCCTGTCCCAGCCTCAGACAAAAAAAGCTAATATTCTGTTTTATCTAACACCTGTTGTTTTCATTGGATGAAATACTGTGAGATCAGTGACATCTTACAATAATATTCACAGTTTTAATATGTGGCAATTCTGCTTGAAATTAGAGAAGATAAGATAAGAGCAGAGCAATGTGGTAATGAGTAGACCTCTTGAGTCAATATTCAATAATAGCCTATCTTCTCTTTGATACCTCTCTCATTCCTCTGATTTTTTATTCACTGAAATTTACCTCTTGAGTTTTGAAGAATATGACTGAAAGGCTACGACTGTCTTGCCCTATCCCATGAATCACGAAATACCGTTTGTTCAGTGAAAATATCAGAAGGACGTTTTGAATGTATAATGATGTTTAAAATCGCCCTAAATTAAATCTCACGGAATATTTATATTTGTGAAATCGTATTACTCTACAACTAACAGGGCATTTCTGAAACAGATTTAAATGTCTAATAGGCCTATGTAACATACTTTACAGAATTATTATTTCCCTTTTAATTTAAATTATAGATTTGTATTTAGGCGAGATAGATAAACTGGATATGACTTTGCTTTGTCGATAAATTTCGTTAATTCTGTTACTGCACTCTTGCCTTTTTGATTGTTTTACTGTGACCAAATTCAAATGAGACAGAATTGGTCTTTTATTTAGAGGGACAATGGTCCATTTCAGTAGCAGTAGCCCTTATCCGTTGGTAATCTGTAGTTGTAGCTCAACCTTTCTACGTAAAGCTAATACGCAGACACATTCACAAATGTTACTAATTAGTTTACATGCCATTTCCATCACGTCTGTATAATATTCTGTAGCATATTTAGACAACACGCCCCCTGTAGGAATCCAATATTTGTACACCACCCTACTGTAATAAGAAATAAGTCGTTTGGATCTATTAGATAGCCTAATAAAAACAGAAACTACATCCAACAGGGATTAATCTGTCTTTAATCTCTCTGATCTATGTGAAGATTTGATTGATTGATTTTTACGTCTGAAAACGTCAATGTTGATTAACAACGTAGGCCTGCTTTTCACTTATCTAAAGCTTCTATGATTTTTGGAGATGGCAAAAATGTGAACAACAAAATTGCTCAACAATAATTTAAAATATTCCGTCAGTTTGTGTTTTATCTGCAGTGTCGAGTGGTACTGTAAACCACACTTTGGCGTATCTCTCTGCAACGCGTTTGTGTACCCCTCTTTACCAATTGTTTTAAAGACAGGCTTTCAAAAGCAATTAGAAGTGATGTGAAACCATGGCAGTTGCATTTGGAATATCTATTTTAAATGCATTTAATTATTTATCGTTTTTTTTATACCCAGCCTAAAGCACCATCTGCAATTACAATATATGCTAGTTAAGAAATGTTTGCATACGCAATAAAACCTGCCGGATGTGTGTGGTTTAATATAAGCCCCCTCATAGGCGACATGCAAACTTTCTTCAAGAATGTGCAGGAGAGAGATACTTTATTAAGCCATTACTATTTAACCAAGGGCATATGAACATGTCCTCGTAGTTTACTCGCTCAAAGCTTAATTGTTATTTGCAATACAGTTTGTTTTCTTCATTTGAACAGATAATAAATGCGCTTTTGGGAGTTGATGGTCTTTATGCATGTGAGTTTCTTTAACTTTTTCAGGTTGGCCACTGACTTCTCCAAAGCATGCCACTTGACATAGAATAGTGATGCTATCATATAAAACGGTTACATTTTCCCTTATAAGACTTTGGAGGCAACCTATATCAGTGGGTGTCCATTCAGGAATGGTGTCAGTTAAGAGGAAGGCCAGGTGAACTAGCAGGCAGGTGATGTGATGAGTTGATTGGGAAGAGAGAAGAAAAGAAGGGAACAAGATGAACTGTGGCGCTGCTGTTCAGCCTTTACAGCATTGGAGCTCGGCGAGGTTCCCATTGAACTTATGTCTGCTGATTACATCGATAAATAAATACATCGACTTAATCATCGCCTGTAACATTAGGCTACACGATGCGTAAAAACTTCCCTGCGAGAGAGAGAGCGCGCATCATCATGCTCTCCTGCATGACACCGCAGCGCTCGCTGGAGCCTATAGCTTATTCTACTTCAGCAGCAACCCCAGAATCCTGCAGAGTGCATTATTCCAGAGGGGAAATAGAAAGTCGATTTAAAATGTCAAAATACCGACTGCGGGTGTGTGTGTGCGTGCACACTCTATGCAGTAGTTTTGATTGAAAGTGAAGGCATTTCTCTCTGCAGCGGTATTAAGAGGGCGGAGGGGGAGGTCGGCGCATAAAGGCTCCTACCTATGCGGGGCCAGCCTCGAGCATTAGAGGGTGCTTTGATCAGAAAGGCCAGTTCATCTTCACCCTTCTCGGGGACTTCATCAGATGCTGATGTTGGTGCGCGCGTGCACCGGTTTCCCTCTGAAGAGAGAAAGGGAGACGTGGGAGGAAGAAAGTGTCATCATAAATGTGCGTCGGGTTGTGGATGACTTTGTGACGACCTCTGTTGCAAATGGGCTATGCATGCGGAATAGCGGCCTCCCTCACAGACATGGAAATGGCTTAGCCGCTATCGCCGTCGCCCTGGTAACCATCTGAGTCCCCATCTCGCGGAGAGAAACGAGTTATGAAAAGGCTAGAGTGAAGCAGGGATTAAACATGATCCCGGGGACAGTGTCAATCAAAAACCAACTCACAAATCTCACTCTTTTTTTTCTATTACAAAATTGTGTTATGAAAAGCAGCATATATTTAGACAGGCAAAGGTGCCACCGACCATTTTAGATTTGTATGGGCTTGATAATGAATTGGTGCTGTAATAAACCAGTAGGCTAAAGAAGAGGACCTTTAGGTTTAAAAGCGATTCCATTTTCATAGAGCATTTAATGGTGATCGAGTGTATATTTTAATTATGTAAGGCGATGGATGTATTCAATTACCCAGATTAATTGCAATGCATATTTTAGATTAGACAAATTTCTCTCCAGATTAAAGGGGTTGTTCATCATGTTGTATTCAGTGCGTCATGCAGTGCTTCTCCAGAAGGCTATTGTGGACAGCGCAATGTAGATCCTAATCACATGTGTACATTTCCAAATTCAATTTGTAGCCTAAGTAGTTAAGATAATGAGAGATATAATGCTCATATACCGGTTCTCCATTTCGATATATCGAATATCAGATACATCGTGAGTAGTTCTATTTACCAATGATGCCCCTCAGCTTTACCTGAAATGGGGGACATAACAGCTAGTTATTCTTCTGCATGGCTCATATTCACAAATGGAAAGGTTATGAGTCTAGCACACTGAGTGAATGCTCTCCTCCCCAGCCTACTGTTCAACTACCCGCATTCCACCATGCCATGCACACAGTACCCAGCCAGTAAGAATGAGGGCAGAGTGATAAGCAGAGCGAGGGGGCTGAAGAAAAAAAACGTTCCCAAATTGGCTTGACCTCATGCTATTTGATATTTGCCTACTTGACAGTCATTTAAAGGCGCGCGGCAGCAAAGCAGAACGCGGACAAGTCCGGCCTGAAACCGAATCCGTGTGCGCGCGGGGGGATCTGGAGAACCCGATAGCTGGGGACTTACACCCTCCAAAGGCTTTCGGGACACTTTAGCCTGGCTCGCTCGGCCCTGGAGCGCCAGTGAGTCGCCATGCAGGGTGTAAACGTTAAATGTTAGCTATTTGTTCCATGGATTGTGAGGGGGGAAAAGTCAGTATTTCATTCATTCTTTTTTCTCCCTCTCTCTCCCTCTGCCTTCTCTTTCAGACTCCTCAGAACTACACAAACAGCCATTGACTAAGCGGCTTAGGGAGCCCCGTAATAACGCTTAAACGAATCTCCCACAATTAAGCAAAGGAGACGTTTAAAAAAAGGGAAAACGGAAGAATTAAAGAGGAAAGGGAATGGAAATATATGTATTTGTTGAGATGGTATAGACAAAGGCTCCTGACGCGGAGGAATCCCGAGGTTATCTTGCTATCCTTGCGTTTCTTTATCACCCTGTGGATAAATATTGGTATATCATAGAGGAACTGGGGGCCAGTGAAACCCTTTAACGCATTGTTTTGATTGTTACAATAAACAGGTGATCTACATCAAGATATGTGGCTCTCTGTATTCGAGCAGGAGGATCCGGCGGCGTCAATGTGGGGGGTCGGGAAGGGAAGGATGCTCAGAATGAAAAGCCATTTTGCATGAGGAGGTTAAGCGACTGGCTTTTAATAAACGAGCCATTATTAAAGGATGAGTACATTCCCCTGCTGATAAAGGGCCGTTTTGCATTGTGTTCGTTCCCTCGCGGGAATATTCCTCCTAACAGGCTGTTTGTCTCCAACTCCCCTGTCCTCAATCTCATTAACTAATCTACCCATCTATATTATCTACCCACCTCGCCTCCCTCTTTCTCATCTCTGTTCATCTCTTCCATTCACAACATCCCTCTTATTTCTAAACAAACACAACATTTGAAATACAATTTCCTCACACAATGCGTCAGGCGATTTCCAATAGCGTTATGTGCAATAATACGCTTCATTTTGGTCGATTTGTCCCCAAACACCTCACCGTTGCAGCCCTTCGACTTGGCCTGGGTAGATCCATGCAGGATTACTGCCGCGTTATTAGCCAGGGCCCGGGTGCCTGCCTGTCTGCTTGAGTGTCAGGCTGCCCATCTATCCCCTATGGCGGGTGGGTTTGTTTGAGATGGCGGCCTGTCTGAATATAAGACTGATAAACATCTGGGGGGCTTTGCCAGGACATTAGAAAATGAGGGTTCAGAGAGACTTCCAGAGGCCCGGAAAAATACAAACGCGTAATGAGAATATAAATTAAATGAGAGAGAGAGAGAGAGAGAGAGAGAGAGAGAGAGAGAGAGAGAGAGAGAGAGAGAGAGAGAGAGAGAGAGAGAGAGAGAGAGAGAGAGAGAGAGAGAGAGAGAGAGAGAGAGAGAGAGAGAGAGAGAGAGAGAGAGAGAGAGAGAGAGAGAGAGAGAGAGATGCTCATCAGCTAATTACAGCTGCAAATATAATGCAAATTTATCCTGGCAAGGCAGTGAGCGTTCCCGTTTAAACATGCTGCACCATCCAGAAATCCGATTCGGGAAATGTGCCAAATGGCTAAAAAACAACACTTTCTTTTACATTATTATTATTTTAATTCAACAAAGATAAACCCAAACCACGGTCAATTGCTAGTTATCATTATTATTGTTAATTATTAGGCTGCCATCATATTGTTATTAGAAAACATAGGTCTAATGTTTGCTTCCTATAGCATGCTGCTAGCTACTATAGCTAGTCCTATACACTGTGTACAGCCAACATTGTCCATGCCCACCCCGACCCCTCCTACCGTCATCATTTCAATAGGGTGGCATACTACCCAAGAACAATGACACCACCGTGCCCAAGATAATCCCCATCCAGCAATTACAGTCCCAACATATTCAATGTTTACACACTGCTACATGCCCCGTTTTCCAACTTATAATGATTAATGATATGTCGCCTAGGATTAATCATAGAAAATTAAAAATCTTGGAGGTGGTTAGATGGAGAGGTGGGGGAGGGGGTGGGGTGGGTCGTGAGAGAGAGAGAGAGGGCGGGGGGCTGTGTGAAAACAAATGAGCTTCATCGAATCTTTTTAGATGCAAATATTTTGTTATCTCCACTTTACTGCACTGTTTTCACTGTTTATGATTAATTATCTCTTCTTGGTGAAAAATAAATCATGTAAAATTAGGATCTCGCTGGCTCCATTGGCTAGAACAGCGATGGCAGGTCGATGCTTCTAATTCCAGGTTGAAATTGACACACTAATTATGCTGCAGAGTGGCGCTGGAACACTAGGAGGCAAGATTATACCCCTGCCGTTCTATTTTTTTTTATCAGATCCCCCTTATATTTGACCAATTAAAAATCGTAAAGGCATTTCATTGCCCCGGGATAAAAAAGCAGCTCCTCTCCTAACATTGGCCATCACTTTCCCCCATCAGATTCATTGTGATGTATTAGATGCAATAAATTATCCCATGTAACAAAACATGGCGAGCTGAAAGGCTGGTAATCTGCAGAGGAGAGATAAGGATTCATTATTCCAAATCATTATGAATCCGGGGTTGGCTGTGACTTCTTTCTTAATCAGCTTCTGTGATCCTGGATACGTGAAGGGAGCAGATAAGAGAGGAGTCGTTTATAATTCTCCCCACCTCGGCCTAATATTTTAAAATAAAATCGCAGGGAAGAAGAAGCCGCTTTATATATATATATATAAAAATACACTGGCTTACGTTTGGAAGGCGCACAGGAGGAGAATAATAAAACACATGGAGAAAATAAATAAGGAAATGCATGAAACACCGTGGCCTATGGATTTAGGAGGCGTTTTGTCTCACATTAAGGTCACCCTTGACATCTGCACATAAGCAGCGATTGACTATGGTTGGCTGAAACCTTAAGTTACAAGGTGCCTTGAATTGGGATAGCTTTGAGTGTATCTATTTAAACTGATCAGGTATGGACATTAGCCCTATCTGGGTTTCTGGGTTTGGTAGACTATATTAACAGAAATGCTACTAGGTGTGGCTTCAATAACGACAATAATGCAACAATGCGACGAATAGCCTAATGCAGATAAGACTTATATGTACATATAAAATCACTAGATTTAATAGTTGATTGCAAAAGCATGATAAATTCCAGTGGCAAGGCGCAAATGAAAATCTAGCTAAAAAGGAATCCAAACAATTAACTTGGACGACATGTAGACGGCAAGTGTTTAAACAGGCCAGCTTGTTCTATGATGCCAACATTAATCGGGTTATGAACATGATATCATAATCCCTCATTCTATCTGGTGATAAGATTCATCGTTATAAATACCAAAAAGGGCATAAATAAATAAACAATGCGCAAAAACACGAATGTGTACCCTACTTGCATTATACCGGAAGGTTTACGCTCAGCTGTTGTCAGCACGCGCTGTCACGCAGGAGCTCACGTCAAATTCAACATTAATCACCCGATTTCATGCTGTTACTAGAGTGCACGAGGGAGAGAAGAGGAGAGTGACTTTGGACTTGGCCGTGCTTGCGCTCACAGACATCACTGGACCAAAAATGGCCCCAGAATCAAAATGGAGCCTCGTGAAGCTGTGTGCCTCAGAAAATCTGTTTCATTTTAGTTTAGGAAAAACACCCCACAAACATGATCATGGATCCTTAATTTAGAAGGCTTAATTTATTTTGCGTGTCACATATTTCTGTTCTGTTTGCAAATGGTTGATAGGGAAAAGGGGGAGTCATTTTTTTGCTGTCACATTTAATTATATCCTTAAAATGAATGAAGCCAATTAATTCTTCAGATATGTTATTTCTTCAGCCGTTAATAATATTTGTATTTCACTTACAATAAGTCATAATCATCTGCAGAATATACAGCGATTTGACCTTTGTTTTTACTATATCGAAGGCATCAGTATGCGCATTTATCATCGAAGCATAATTACCAACACTTTTATATTGAATTTGCGAAGCCATTTATTTTTTAATAAGCACTTTATTTACGTCTAATGCAAGCATATTAAATAATTAACATCTGGATGTGTTCTTTTGTAATTATATTAAAATATTGACATACTAATTCTATAAATGAAAGCTCTTGTTGCCCTGAAAACATTGAATTATTCATTGGTTTAAAAGACACATTTGGCTGGTTGCTTCCGTAAGTTTATACAGCGACGTTTGCGCCAATTATCTTTAATTTATTACCTTAATTGAATTTCTTCTCCAAAGATAGATTTTGGTGTGATCAGTTTACATTTTCCTTCAGAGTCAAGGCGCAACGTGAGATATCAAGCCTCCAGCATCAGCAGAATTCTCTCTCTCTCTTTCCCTCTCTCTCTCGCTCTCTCTTACTTTCTCTCTCTCTTTCCTCATTCTCTCTATTTTAGAGGAAGAAGACGGATCAGTTATATTTGGTGTCTAGTTCAAACATGGTATCTGTGTAAGCAGATATGTGGGTGTATATTGGTGGAAAGCCTATGCATTTTTTTAGTTTTCACAAAAAATATGTAGACCTTTTATTAATAGTTTAAATGATATTATTAAGATACTGTATAGGCCTGAAGGACAACATTGCACGTAAACACCAGTTTCATATTTTTACACCATTTGATACATTGCATGGGGAAATTCAATAGGCTACAAATATTATGGATGTGTACTTCTGCAACTTTATTTTAGAAAATTAAAATGTGTTAAATATCAGTGTTAGTAGATCGAAATTAATATATGAACTAAGGTTTGAAAGAAAATAATGTCAATTAGCCTTCATCATGAATACTATAATCCTAATATTCATTGGCGATGATGGCCTATAGTAGTATAAGCCTACACCATAGTATAATATAGGCCTACTGAGATAGCCTATGTCATCCTAACAAAAGAACGCTCAGGAGTGTGTTTGTGTGTACATGTGTGTGGATGCGCGCACTTGAGTACCTCTTTACACATGCATTGAAATGGTCGGTGACACGAAAATATTGATTACTGAGAGTTGCAATCAACTATGATTTTAATTTTTCGAAATTCACGCACGCACAGATAGAAATACTAAGCAATATAAAGCATGCCGTGCTACGTGATTTCTAACGCCCAATATACCACCCCATGATTAGTTAGCTACAAGGCTAAGCTATAGGCCACTTTAACAGTATTACCGATGCTAAAAATACGAGCCGACCAAATACTACAGCAGCTACATGCGCCATAAACAGCAGTCCACCTCTCTGACCTCATAAAGTGGCAAAATGTCCTAATAGTGGTCTAGGGGCATTCGGTTTGACTAACTATGTTTTTCCTCCTTAGACTCCACCGACCCGGAAGTTCTCTGATCTGAATGTACAGATGCTTTGGTTGGCCTGTAGGAGTGTATGCGCGCGCGTGTGTGTGTTTGTGTGTGTGTGTGTGTGTGTGTGTGTGTGAGTGACTGGGCTGAGGGCGCGCGCGCCTCGATTTTTTCCGTACGCAGCTCGCTCTCTCTAAATGCCATCGGCGCTTCGATCTCCATGTCACTCTTTCCTCACATCTGCAGCCGATCAGAAAAAACGACCGCGAACCTCTATTCCACAGGTCAGTAAATATTTAGATTTCTATAAAGCAAGTCTGTCTGTCTGGCTGTCCTTCAGCGAAGAAAACAAAGTATAGCTCTTAAAGGTACATACTGGTCCCTTCCAGCCTGCCTCTGTGTATTGTGTCCAGCCAGGCGTATGTCCAGAAATGAATTGATGAGCAAGTTTGAGCCA
Source organism: Salvelinus namaycush (assembly GCF_016432855.1). Lineage (NCBI taxonomy): Eukaryota > Metazoa > Chordata > Actinopteri > Salmoniformes > Salmonidae > Salvelinus > Salvelinus namaycush. Next base: position 9,411,522 of record NC_052344.1, read on the forward strand.
TTGCTTTAAAAAAGATTTTCGAATTTAGCGTTTTTGTAGAGCATCTTTAGGGAAAAAAAGGCACACATGCTTTTTGTTTAGTGAGTTGCAGAGACCGGTTAAACAGCTCCGTTTTCTCAACATGTGTAGAGCTTTTCTGCATGTCTGTTAAACAGAAATGTGGTTAAAAAGACACACATGCGACGCCATTGTTGCCTCTTATGTTTGTACTGTAGCCTATATGTGTTTGCCTGCGTTTGTGACAGGCATTATGCTGGGGGACATTCAGTCTAAAGTAGTTTTCGAAAATAAAAATATATATACTGTAAATAGGCTATAGGTGGTCTTCAATAATCGTTTTAATAAATAGTTCCTTTTTTCGTTTTTCACTGCTTCAACGTTTCCAAATTGCTTTGGAATTTATTGCAGTTAACGCATTAGATTCTGAGAGTATTTTACCTACCTCACGCCTCCCGAAATACAGAAGATTAAGGATTTTAATGATCTATTACCACCTGAGTTGGTGGCAGGGAGAATCCCTTAACCCATGAAATTGATCTGATTACCTCGCCAATGGGTCATAAAAGAAAGGAGTTGGATTTGCTGACGCTGCATTCCCCCTTTTCCCATCACGTCTGTGGTCGATATGGCTTGATTTGGAGAGGAGCTGTTACATGGAATGAATAGGATACGAAATTAAGGGCATCACAGTCGCGCTATCATGGGCAGAGCTCGAGCGGTTATTTACATGCGGAGAACAGAACGGGCTGGGAAATCGCGCGCCGTTCTATTGATTTATGCTGAATGCTTCCCCAACAGCTGTGTTTTGGAGATAGGGAGGCTGGCCACTCACATAATCACGAGGTGGGTTACCTTTTAAGTAAGGATGCAATCTGCCTCCAATCTTCAAATCAGGCCACGACAGAGATGTGCAGCACATTGAGTGTGGCTTGAAATGTTGATATGTCGAAGGTCTTTGTTTGTGTGTTTATGAATTTCTTAAATGATGTTAGCTACCTGGCGGACTATCAGCGTTGGGGATTTATTTAGACTAGTTTTATCTGTATGCTAATTAGCAATAACACTGTGTTATGTAAAAATGAGTAAATAAATGCACCAACTGTCAATGGAATTTTTGGTAAAATACTCCCTAAGAGAACTACATTTTATGGTGTTTTAAAGCAGAGGAACCGAAAACAGTAGCATCCAAATGGAGGCGGTGTGGGCCTGGCGACGCGGCGGTTAAGAGAGAGAAGGTGAATAGCGATCACACGGATAACCATCCCTCTCACTTAGTTGACAGAGTACATTCATCTCTTTTTCTTGTCATTGAAGCTAAAGCATTACCGAAAACATCATCTGTACTCGAGGTACAATGTTCCAAAATCTTTTCTCATTTGAATCATTCTAAGAAATATACCACATTTTTCAAGTTTCATTCACACCGAGAATAATTTCACGCCCTCGTTTTGGTTCTAAGAATCTGAACTGGTTCACATAGTTAATTGAGTACAACAAGAAGCGTTGTTCTTGAAAAGATCAGAGAATATTGTGGCATTAGTCATTTTATACATGTGGCCTATATTTATAGGCTATATTTCACATGCCCCAACTCGATTTTGTCATGCATGATATCGTTTTGAATTATTTGAAAATGCCTGTCTTCGGTGTCATTCTCTATTTCAGCGTATATCAAAATCATTGTTATTATTATTATTATTAATACATGTAATAAATAGTTGTTCGTTTATTTCATTTAAATGATCCTGTAACACACATGGAATTCCGAATGCGTTTCTCTCTCCCTCGTTTTTTTTTAAATTTTCCTCCGTCTTCATCAAGATAATAATAATGTATTCCAGTGGTGACTGGAGTGAAGTAGGCCCAGCGCGTAGAGAGAGTGCCGCGTGCTGCCCGCTGCCCAAGGCGGTGTCCTCTGGTTCACCCTGGATCCGCGCCTCGCGGCTGTTTGGACAGCTTTACCTGCTACATTAGAATGAAACTGTAAAACCTAAACCCATCAATAGTCTCCTAAGCCAAATGCCGGCACTTTAATTAAATGGTATTTGTGGGCCTTCCCGGTTTTTCATCTGCCCCAAAACTGGGTTACAGCGCAAGAGCGTCAGGGAAGCTTGCTTTAGAATGTGCTTATCTCCCGGTTTTAATGATGATGCTTCAATGGTTGGACACACATATGATCAACCTCAAAAAATATTTAAAAAGTAATAGATACAATGTATAGTAATTATTTGAATAGCTTATATGGTATTATCAATATGCATATTATTATTATTATTAGTAAATATATTTGTAGTTAGCCTATGGGAGGCAAAATGTGGACACTGTAAACAAAGAGATGCTATCATCACTCTGACAATGAAATAATCCGGTGGTGTCTTAAATTCTCACCCTCGGTGAAATCTTCTGATTTTAATCAGTGTTCCCTGACATAATCACTCACAAATGATCTCCCCAATCTTCTTCTGTGCCCGCCACCAAGCAACATTTATGAATCAGACGCAGTGTAGTAGACTAGACATCTGCTTTTTATTTGGTTTGTTTTGGTTATTTTATCACGCACGCGCACGCACGCACACATACACACACACACACACACACACACGCACACGTACACACACACACACACACACACACACACACACACACACACACACACACACACACACACACACACACACACACACACACACACACAGGGCCCCCCTTCTGTTGTGACAGTGGTGGGGATTACAAATTACAACTTTTAAAGGGGACCCGTTTTTATTCCACTCTCCTTCTCTCTTGACACTGAAGCTTGGTGAATCACGTCTTGAGAGAGGTTCCATGTCCCACTCTGTAAGCTTCCAGTCATCCAGACAAGAAACAAAAAAACATTATCAGGATTTTTACATTTACTGTCATGTGTTGCCTCGGAGCATCTATAACGCATAGCCTACTTGGTGGATAATGGAGCGCGATACTTTTAAAGAGGATAATTACACGAGTCCGTTGACAGCTCGACAATGGCGGTGAGATTGTTCGATGTGAGGCGGTACAGCAGTTTCCATCCAGGTTCAGTCTCAGGTTCGCTTGAGTGAGACATGCTCTCAGGGTATCATGGAGAGGGATAAAAGTGTGCTTTGCCAAATCAGCAATATTTCTGTTCCTCACACATTAACCCCGTACACCCGACTGAGAACGGCCTTGGTAAAATGCACAACCTTCAAAAGACTAAAAGGCCATCTACGAATATCACATATGTAGCTACCCTATTCTGTAAAATAGGCCTACCTCATTGCATAAGATGGATGTGGCAGTTATTGTTGTGGTCATGCTCTGAATATCAAATGGTCCCATGGAGACCCTGACAAAATGCATTTCATATATCCATTTCCTTCGTGTCAGTTTGCATTCGTGATAGTGCACTTTGGAAAATGATATGTTATCAATTTTTATGGGAATGCAAGGCTATTAATAAAATCTGCCTTTTCTCCCCTTGTAATGTTTGTATGCATACAACTCACCATACAATGTCTTAATGATTTTAATGCGCAATGAACGCCCAGCATACCTGGTTATAGAATTGTGCCATTAAATAATTAGAATTTTACTCACTGGAAAAGGGCGCGCGCATTTCCTCTCCAGAACAGCCTGCGCGCTCTGCTCTGCTCGCTGAGAGGGTTCATTTCCTGGAGGTGACGTCACGTCCAGTGGCGTCGTAGAGGCTGCCTGTGTCAGTGCTTTGCGCAGCACCAAAAAGAACACCCCCCTATTCTACAATGATGCTGCCAATCGGAGAGTATGGGATAGCCAAACTGGGAATTAGATACAAAATACCTCCCCACGGGGCAGCCCACCCCTCCCACCTATTACTGTGCAATCAAGTGGAACAAGGCGAGAGTACACTGCAGCATTCATACCTGACATTGGCATATGGAATAATTAGATGATCTGGCCTATGGTGTCAATATGAATATATTTAATTGGTCAATTCAAGATCATACACTATAGAACGCGTGAATGACTTGGTATTGTAAAAAAAAATGAGCTGCATCAAGTTACATTTAATGCAGTCTTTTTGAATTAATAATGACATGTCAGGGCATTTGCTGCTTGTCTATCTGTGTGTTAGGGGAGAGACTAGAGGTCTACTACTCTGGGAGAATACTCTCTCTCTCGCTCAGTCTGTTTAAGCCAGCTGAGGAGTCAGGCAGTAATGCAGTGGAGTGTTTTCAGACTGCAGTTCAGCCACTCTGGCGTCCTAGCCCGCCCCTGCTCTGTGAAGCGAGGAAATCAGTCCAAATTGAGGAGTTAAATCGTAGCCTGCCATTATAATAACGCGCCTGTCACCGCGAGAGGACGCACTGTCACAATTTTAAGAAAATGGGCGTCCAACAACCTGCCAGGCTGCCACTGGTCCCTCGTTATTGAGCAACAGGCTTCACGTCTCTTTCTATTTATATATTTTTTTCATGACAAGCCCGGAAATATTATTGTGGCCAGCAGGATTCATTGATACAGATACTGCATTAAAAAGCAGTCTACTTTAGAATAGAAAATAATAGAATGTATTTCAACTGATGTGTTGTTTTTCATGAAGTCTTCATGAGATGTGCATTTAAGATGTTCATATTTACATATTTAGTATAGTCTATATGTCCATATGTTGTTATAAAAAATAACTTTATTATGGGTTATAATTGAGTTATAATGAACAATATATTGTGTATAATGGGCATGAAGGCGTTTATGTACCGGTATTTGCTTTAAAAATAAATAAATCTGTACATGAAAATAAATGTATTTACTATTGGTGAGACTCTTGCAGGGTCTGTGAAAGAAAAATCCTTGCAGCAGTTCTTGGTCATCTCTCCTGGCCCACTATATTCAATTAGGGCTAGCAGGGCAGGCCCCTCCCCCACTGATGACACTGACAGACCCTCCTTAAGTTGCGTCGCGCCACAGCTGTCTGCAAGCATTGAGCTGCCTGGCGCCATCCTGAAAGAATGCCTTCACTGTAAAAAAAAAAAAACAGAGAAAAAGCGAGAGAGAGAGAGACATACACACACTGGGACGGAGAGAGTTCAGAGAGAGCTATAGAGAGTGGGTGAGAGAGATAGAGAGAGAGAGAGCGAGAGAGAGAGAGAGTGAGGGAAGCGAAGTAAGTGGAGAGGGTTGCCGCTGCGCACAAACAGAGATTTGATCTGTGAGTTCGGTGCTAGTCAGTTTGCACTAAGCCACCTACTGCAAACAAGGCTGCGTCTAAACATATACCTCTACAACTTGTTGAATCGGCTTAATAATATAGAAACTTTGTCAGGGAAAAGTTTAGGAACTTTTGAGTGGGACTGGATACGACCTTGGACTTATTCATGACAACATTCAAGTGAAACATTATTTTTTGATGTATGTTTTGAACAATTTTGTTTTATTTATTATACCGGCATATTCACGTTAATGTGAATCCCTGCCAAATAATCGCATTTGAATAGACTGAAAATAACATCTACATAGGGGGAACAACTTATTTTTTAAATACATTTTTATTTTTCATTTCCAGGTGAACGAAGGTAACGAAGAAAACTGTGGATTAAACAAAGCAGGAATTCGGACAGATTTTTTTCTTACTTGACTTGAATCGGTTCACTCCGGTGTATATGAACGTTTGCTAAAAAGCTATGGAAGTATCCGCGGACCAACCCAGATGGATGAGCCATCACCACCCATCGGTGCTAAACGAACAGCATCCCGGCTCGCATCACCCGGGCCTCGGCCACTCGTACATGGACCCCTCGCAGTATCCCCTTGCCGACGATGTGGATGTACTGTTTAATATCGACTCACAGGGCAACCACGTATCTCCATACTATGGGAACTCAGTCAGAGCCGTCCAGAGGTACCCACCTCCTCCACATAGTAAGTACTGCTTCATTACGCGTCGTTTTAGGCTACTATTGAATTGTTTATATTTGGCATGGTCATATTTAACTCAGATAGAGCTAACATAAGAACAATTCGTCTTTAGATGGTGTCCATTTTAAAATGTCTGAACCGAAGTATTTGTCTAATGGGTTTTAGCCTCAGCGGATCCGGATCATTTAAAAATGCGAGAGCCATATGAAACCATGCAGTCCTCTGTTATGTGTGGCTTACCTCTCTGGTGGTTTACCTTACAGTGAAATCAGATGTAAGAAGGGAAGGTGGTCCCTATCAGTCGACCAATTTGAAATCAAGGACATGTTTAAATCAAATAAATTAACGCGAATTACAAATGAACAGCATGTTACTATTGTCAAATATGACATGTATGTTTGTATCATGGTTAAATTCAAATATGTTACCAAACGAATGAATGTGTAGACCTACGGACAGAGAGAATTTGGAAGGCCCCATGAGATATATTTTGTCATTTCAGACTATCATACTTCACCACACAACCGTGTCCATTTTATGGCAGGTAAACTATGAGTTATCATTTAATTATAGATATTCTTGGAGAGAAAATAACTGCGGAAGAGCAATTGGTTTAATTTATTGACATGACTTCCTGAACGGAATAGTGAATCATGAGCCGGTTTCTGTAGCGATGCTTCCTATGCTAAAACACCACTGTTCCAACCCTCTGCACTGAGACTGGCGTGCTACTCACACTGCTGCTCTGACACAATCATTCAGGCCCTGGCTTTCGGCTAGACCAACAAAAATTAAGCAGGCTGGAGTCAAGAGGGACAATTTGGGTCAGAGCATGTGTTGTCAGTTGTGTAGGCCTGGTGTGCACTTTTATCTTGTGTCCCCGAAGAGAAATCGTGGGTGATGTTTTACTAAAATGGCGTATGTTTAAAAAAAAAATGTGTTCCATAATCGATTTATAGGCTTTCTTAATTATATAATCAAAAGTCTAAGTCATTGTAGTTGCAGTTTCTCCACTGGTAAAGCACATCTGAATTCACTCATATAAATATCAAACGAACAAGACCTTGTCATATTTATAACGTTTTGTTTCAATAGTAAGTGTGGCCAAACTTTTTTAATTGACAGTGACTGAGGTGCACCTTTAATTTGTAACGAAGTGATATTATTTGTGTAATTTTCATAGCAGGCCTAGACCTACATGGCGATGTCAAACTTAAACCAGCATACATGTGAGATATTGTTGTTTAAAGTCAACACAATTATCATAAGGGAAAGTGATCAAATCGTGAGAGTAAGAAAAATACTGACGGGTGTATCATCCTATTTTCTATTACAGGTAGTCAGGTGTGTCGCCCCTCTCTGCTGCACGGCTCTCTGCCGTGGCTGGACGGAAGCAAAGCGATGCAGCACCACAGCACTTCCCCGTGGAACCTGAGTCCTTTCCAGAAGAGCTCACTGCACCACGGTTCCCCGGCAGGTCTCTCTGTCTACCCTTCGGCGTCCTCCTCCTCCCTGTCCGGGGGCCACTCCAGCCCGCACCTCTTCACCTTTCCCCCCACTCCTCCGAAAGACGTGTCCCCGGATCCAGGCATCTCCACTCCGGGCTCAAGCAGCAACAGTCGCCAACAGGAGGAGAAAGAGTGCATAAAGTACCAGGTGTCCCTGGCCGAGAGCATGAAACTGGAGTCTCACAGCCGGAGCATGGCATCAATCGGAGCGCAATCATCCGCACACCATCATCACCCCATCGCCACATACCCATCCTATGTCCCCGAATACGGCCCAGGCCTCTTCCCGCCAAGTAGCCTGATAGGTGGGTCATCTTCTAGTTATGGTTCCAAAACAAGACCAAAAACAAGGTCATGTTCAGGTAGGCGTGCATTTTATTATATTACCATTTGATTTCACCTTAGAATTGATGACATTGATGATATCCAGGTGTAATCCCAATGTGCCCGTTTCAGAATCAGGACCTTTTTTCGTTCTCCACACACAAAAAAACTGTAGCTTTGAGTGACAGCCAAGGCCTATCTCCAGGCCTTGCGGGCCCATAGAAAGTCAAATGTGTCTCAAATGGACTCATGCACAAGATTCGTTTGAGGGAAAATACAATAGCAGGGCCAAGGAAAGCACGTGGCGGTAATAATAATACAAATGAATAATAATAGCAATAACAACAACAATAATAATAACAATAATAATACATTCTAAATAATAATAAACAAATATTGCATGGATAATCGGTGTTTCTATCTCTACATCAATTTGACTGAGTAACAATTTTAATTGGGGACGTTATAACGTTTCTATATGTTATTAGGCTACACAAACATGTTTAATCGCATTCAATCAGCACCATGATTTGTTAAAAACACATTGCTTAGAATAGAAAGCGAATTCAAAGCGCATTTGCCCACATAAGATTGAACGATTTTCCACTTTCCAAAGCAAAGGAATTTAGTCCAGTGAATGATTAAACAGCTTTAGTGCCCTTAAATCAGATGAGTTCAGAATAGTTTTAAGCTGTGTATAGACCTAAACCATATCCGTTTTCAGTTGTTCTATGTTTCACAGAGGGAACGAGAGAGAGGCTAAATCTGTGACCGCGGCCTCCGTGCCGGCATTGCTGTCTCGCTCCCGTTTAGATAATCCCATTACTGTCAGACTGGTGCACGCGACAGTTGCATTGTTTACGCAGAGCCAGTAATAACTTTGATAGAGTCCGGATGCGGGGCTGCATTGAGAGGGGGTAATCACGAATGAGCACTCTCGGTGGCAGAGGGGCACGACTGGCGAGGCGGAATGTTATCCAACAAGTGGGGGTAATTAAAAAAAAAGGTTATTCAGGCACCGCTCGAAACCAGTTAACTGTAATGAGATTAATATCAGTGCCACATAGCATTAGGAGAAATATAGAAAACAGTGGATTAGACGATGCATATCATCAGGCTTATTCAATGCTGAATAATATTAACTTATTACTACAAAAAAATAAATCATTTTAATTTGAGGATAAAGTATGTGTGTGCTGTAATGTGCGTAAAGATACATCCTCTAAAATGAATCTTAAATAGGTTATCTATTAATGAGGTCATATAATGGAATGTGTCTACATTGCAAACCTGCAGTTGAAAATAAGTCATTGAGAAAGGTCGACTCTGTGGTCTTCTAAACATAAACCCCGGAACACGCCTTGCGCAATACAAAATCCTGTAGTAGCCTATTTCTTAGAGCCCTATTGTGGAGTGGATACATTTGTTTAGCTGTGTTAGCCAGTCTCCTCTATAAAACCACTATTGATTTACAACGTCCTCCGTGTCTGCTGAGGTCTCTGGAATGTCTATCACATCTAACAAGGCAGAACCAGAAGTGACGCGTAACAGTCTCTGAAGAAGTGGAGCGGTTTTTGCAGTCATAAGGGGAAGTGCGGGTGAGTAGAGGCAGTAAAGGCACCTCACGGCGCAAGGCCTCCTCTCTATACGCGTCTATGCTTTCAAATAATCCTGCCGCGACGCTCGGTTGTTTCAGTTTCAGTGGTGAGGCCGCATAGACCTGGGGATCAGGAGACCCCCTTAATGAAACTGTTAACGCGCCTCTCACCTGTCGGTGTCACTAGAGAAGTGCCAGTCAAATCCAAATGCAAGTTTGGAAAAACAGTGGTCATTCCATTCAAATAAACAGACCTAAATATGAATGAATTCGCCTATTTTACAATAACATATTAATATTATTACTTTACACCACTGTGAAATGAGGGGTTGTGTGTGTGGGAGAAAGAAGAGGGCACATTCTAATCACAAAAACATGAGTGAGCCATAGATTATGCACGCCCTTTTCTAAAGATAGGCTATCAGTTTGAATTAATATATTATGCATTTGATGAAATGATGTGTGACCTCATTGTGACAGTAATCGACCATAACAGACCTGCTTTATTCAATGATAGTGAGATGTTTGTATGATGTCATTGTATGAGGTAACTTTCGGAACACTATGAATTGGAATAGGCCTACTAACTCCAGGGTCAAATGTTGGTATCAGTTGTAGCCTAATAGAGGCTGGGCTTTTTTGCACTTTGAATATTCAATGCATTGTTATAGTATTATTATTATTATTGTAATTATTAATAGTAGTAGTAGTAGCAGTTGTAGTAGTAGTATTATTATTAGTAGCAGTTGTATTATTATTATTATTATTAGTAGTAGTAATAGCAGTTATTATTATTATTATTAGTAGAAGTAGTAGTAGTAATAGCAGTTATTATTATTATTATTATTAGTAGAAGTAGTAGCAGTAGCAGTTGTATTATTATTATTATTAGTAGTAGAAGTAGCAGTTATTATTATTATTATTAGTAGTAGTAGAAGTATTAGTAGTAGCAGTAGTAGTAGTAGTAGTAGTAGTAGTAGCAGTTGTGTTATTATTATTATTATTATTATTAGTAGTAGTAGCAGAAGTAGTAGTAGTATTAGTAGTAGTATAATTTGTATTATTTGTATTATTACTATGTAATATGAATGTTATGCTACTATTGGAATTAATTATTTTGTGTGATGACATTTTCTACTATGTTTATAACAACCTTTCTCCCTCTTGACCTGAGGGTTCAAGTGTTCCAGATGTGAGATGCTATGTTTAGTTTATAAGGGGCGAACTGATCTCGGCGCTCTCTCCATGTTGTGTATCGTTTCTGCTTTCAGAAGGTAGAGAGTGCGTTAACTGTGGAGCTACGTCGACCCCGCTCTGGAGGCGGGATGGCACTGGTCACTATTTGTGTAACGCCTGCGGACTCTATCACAAGATGAACGGGCAGAATCGGCCCCTCATCAAACCCAAGCGACGACTGGTATGTCCCTGCCACTTTGTATTGATGACACTTCCGTCTTTCTCTCTTTCTCTACCCAGGAAGAAGTGTTAGCTGCAGGAAATTGACTCGCCAAGTGCAGGTCTCGAATTCTTTTAGATATACAGTAATAGCAAACTGCAGATTTATTATTACTATTGTTATGCATTTTTTAAATGATTTGCTTCATCAATTATTATTTTTCCGCTTCAATTGCCCTACTGTTTGATATTTCTTAGAGGAAAAAAAATAGGAGAAAATATATTCCTCTTATTCTGCATTGAGGCAAATCGAAAAATATTCCATCCAATTCCTCACTGCCCGCATAGGAATAATATCTGCAGTTGACATACTGTAAATGGCATACTTAGAATTGGACGTTTATATGGTTTAGATGAGAGATGTAGGCTACCATGCACCCTGCAGTATTTGGAGAGGAACCCCCTAAACTTTTTAACACCAGAAAGCTGAATACTATAGAGCAGTTCCCCTACCTCCCTGCATGGTTAGATAAAGGGGGAAACTTTCTAGGCAGGGGACGCCTCGCGTGGACTGCTCTTTTAGCAGCCAGCCAGCCTCTGCTCTAGCCTATATCACCCCCCCCTTCTCTAATGTGAAAACCCGACTTCCCAGGAAAAAGCTGCCGGATATCTGAGCAGCGCAGATAAGTCGCTTTTAACAACATAGCCCGCTTCCGCAGTCTAAACATGAAGGGGACCGGGGACCGAATCAGCGCAAGGAGCGGCCCAGGGCACGCAGGAGTCACGACTCTAGATTGTTCTTCTCAGAACTCAGGGAATCTCTGCAGAATGTTCAAATACTGAGGGAAAATAGTAAGAAAAGGAAAAGAGAAAAGAGAGGGGGAAGTCTGAAGAAGAAGTCTGGCAGGAGATGGATACAGTGAGCTCCATTTTCCAGTACACAGTAACTTTATTTTCGCGTTAATGGAACTCAAGATTGGTGTGCAAAGCATTACATTATTTAAGTCACGCATGAACATGGGTTATTAGGCCACCAGATGTAGATAATTGGAAACTCCCGAAAGATAGTGTAGTGCCTTTTGTTTAGCCCATTCGGTGTTAACGGGTACTGTGTCCTATTCGGTCATCTCGTCTATCGATTGGTTTTATAGATTATAACATCAATGTCAGGCCGGTCAGCTAACTGGCGTCTGAGGCAGGCATTTCAATCCATGGGAATGTAGAGTCCTCTCCCCAAGCAAGTCGAAACGTATCTTGAATGTAAATCAGCGCATTAGCTCTTCCCAGTTTAAAAAAAACTATTTTCTGTTATTGGCTAATATGCCTATATGGTATGTCAATGTGGACGGTATGGCGATATTCAAGCTTATATGGCGATATTCAAGCTTACCATCTTCATCCACAAGCATATCATTTTGTCCATTTTATTCATTAGCCATGTTATATTGTGAAACCCCCTTGACAGCTCAACATGATTAGCTATGTAAAAACAACAGAATAATGATTGTTTGATCTTGCAATGCACACATTGATGATTTAACATATAATTTTCCTCCCATGGGAGGCTGGAGATTTGTTTTAAAAATACATCATTCTGTCCGACATCATGCTCTCACCGTATAACTAATTGTAGTTTATTTGTATAACATGTTGAGTTCCATATTTAAACATGAGTAGCAGACACTATCTTACTGTTACTTAAGCACTTAGTCGCTTTTACGGGGAAATGTAATCAGATTTAATAGGTCCCATTTCATGCCACTGCTTTTATGTCGTCTGTAAATATTTACTCTTGAGAGAGCATGTGCGCATGATGCTATTTTTAGCCTCGAGTCAAAGCAGCGCTGTTTTGGGATTTTGTCTTTATTTTAAAACTATTTGCCAAAAGTTGGATAGACAGAGCTTTGCAGAAAGCTATATGTTAGTAATGTATTATAAATGCAACATTTGGTTTGATAGCCTAGGAAAAGGCCTTATGACTGATATGCATGTTTTTTGTATCTCCTTTTCGCCAGTCTGCAGCAAGACGCGCAGGAACATCATGTGCAAACTGTCAAACGAGCACGACAACACTGTGGCGAAGAAACGCCAACGGGGACCCCGTGTGTAACGCTTGCGGTCTATACTACAAACTGCACAATGTAAGCAAAACAACAGCCTTTACCTTATAGTAAGATATCTACTAATTTATCTAAGCATGTGTCGTCTTTCATATTCTTTCTTTTCTTCCTCACATTTGTTTATTTCTTTTCATTTATTCTATCCTCCCTTCTTTTTTTTCTGTACATTCAAAGCTTATTTGCGACTTTTTTTTTTCGATAGTTCTTGAGATATTTATCGCAGTCGTCCCTATTGAGAATTGTGGGGGCACAAGCGATAATAAATATAATTCATGTGATTTATTCGCAGCAAGTCACATGTACGAATCAAAATATATGAGAGAGCCGAATTAAGCCCCGTGCGTACAGCTTGGTTTTTGAATATTAAATAAGAGCTTAATTAAAATTCGATTAATTTTCAGACCGATCTTATTTCAGGCCTTTTGGTTACATCCGCGCCAGGGACTTGGAGTCCCCCTCTGACCACCAATCCGCCTGATTCGTTTTGGGGCGTGCTGTTTACTGTCTCACCACATCATTTCACTTCCTCAAACTGAGGACCCCCAGGACCAGTTATTTCTCTCTCTCTCCCTCCCTCTCTCTCTCTCTCTCTATCTCCCTCTCTCTCTCTATCCCTCTCATACACACTGTACCAAGAATGAGAGCTGCTGCCTAATTCAACTAGCGAAACATATTATTGTTATAATATTTGACTTATAGCCTATTCAACCTTCATCTGAGAGAGCTTGCCCCAGAGTTTGTCTGATAAGGTATCCCTTATCCTCGCATGAAGGGGGACGTCTATAGCCTATCCCACTACACTTCCTCCCTTGTCACGCAAGTGCTCCCTGTTAAATATTTTCCCTATGTTGGTTTTGGCAGATTCTTTAAGACTGAAGAAAACTATTTTTTTCTCAGGTTATCAGGGAGAAAAATAATATTTTCCAGTTACATATTATATATTTTGAACTGACCCGACCTCAGCTTAATTGCAAAATTAGTTTGTTTTGGTAAATTCAGAATTCTGTTGGGACCTGCTCAATTTGAAACAAATTCCACATTTTACATGGAACATTATATGAAGCCTCTCTCCCCTCGTGCACAATGACTCCTAACCTGCAATGTGGCCACAGTGGCTTCATGTGACAGAAACCTAACGCTAACCTCAGAGACCTTGATAGCCTTTCCAGTTTGATAAGGCTGTAGGCTACAGTAAATGTGTAACATATTTATTGGATGCTTGTGAAAAAACAAGTTGCCACAAAGATGTGACAGACAGTGTTGACACCCAAATCAGTTTTTTTTCTCCTTGACAATGTGAAACAATGTTCCTCAACATTCACTGATGTGTGAGTCAGGGTGTTTGCAGTGCGGTCAACCCAAGACCATTGCATAAGGTTTGTGGTTGTTTTCAGGTTACTATAGGTGTGGGGAGAGGATATGAGGTTAGGTATTGAATGCTCTGTGGTGGTCACTGAGTAAATCTCTGTTGTGTTTTGTTTGATGCAATGGGGCGGAGGCCCAAGGCCCAGGCTTCCTATGTGAGATGCATGGCATACATGTGAGTATCAAAGAGCACAGCCTGCCTGGTCAGCTTTAGTTGGGCGAACTGCATTTCAACGTCTAGCTAGCAGCTAGAAACACAGAGAAGCCCTTCTCTTTTACCCTCTGTCGTGTAGAGACAGTGAAACCACATCGCTCAGGGGCCGTAGCTCTTTGCCCTTTGCTTATCATCTGGGCCACTCTGTGCTAAAATATAGTCAGCGAAAAATGCCAGTAACGTCTCAGAGAAAGTGTCAGAAGTGAGGCGGTGAAATCCCTGTTCCCATTTCTCAGGGAAGCGGTCCTACCGATCAGGCAGTCAGCCGGCTTCATCCACCTCTCCTTCGTAATCCTGCCCTGAGCTGGAATTCCATCATCCGGCTCTCATTCCCAGCTAAAACCTGTGCAGGAATATGGCAGCTCGGGCCATTCTGGCCGGCAGATGCCCATGCAGATGGAGGGTTGAGGGTAGAGAGACGGACTTGGCCGGCGCTGGTAGTCGTCATGGCCATGTCGGCTGGTTAGGACGGTGGTTGCCAGGCTCTCTTTCTCGCTCTGTCTCACTTTCCCACTCTCTCTCATTCCATCTTTCCAACTCTCTCTCTGTCTTTCCCTCTGTCTCCCTCTCCCTGGCATGGCAGTAGTCTAAGATCCAGCCCAGCTTAAGGGAATCAGCGGTTAAATCCAGTCAAACGCGGACTCACCCTGACACACACACACACACACACACACACACACACACACACACACACACACACACACACACACACACACACACACACACACACACACACACACACACACACACACTACTCCCCCCCACCCCCTACCGCTAACAGTGAGACAGACACATTTATTCTATAATGGGACTCCATTACATATCTCAGTGTCCCCCAAATCCTGAGCTCGAAACCTATTTGTGTCGCCCCTCTCCAATTTTCTTGTTTTGTTTTGTTTTTTGTTTGTTTGTCCAAATGCATTGACACAATTCGAATGCGCTTTACAAGATACGACTGATAAACCGAGCTCAAGGCTTGGATTTGATTTAGTTTCTTTGTTTGTCAGTGTTTTTTCGCTTCATCAAAGTCCATCAAAAAGCATGAATGCTGCTCTTTGATATCTTGGCTCAGTTCTACACTGACTCATATTGCTATTTCTGCTCCTTCAACTTAAGTAACTCCTTGACGTCACTTACCTATGAAATATGAATATTGAATAACTTGCTTGTTTTAACCCTGGTGCATTAACCCCACGTGTCCGTCCCCCAGATCAACCGACCTCTCACCATGAAGAAGGAGGGCATTCAGACCAGGAACAGGAAGATGTCCAGCAAGTCGAAGAAGAGCAAAAAGTCCCACGACAGCATGGACGACTTCTCCAAGAGCCTGATGGAGAAGAGCAGCTCGTTCAGCCCCGCCGCTCTGTCCCGCCACATGTCCTCCTTCCCCCCCTTCTCACACTCCGGCCACATGCTGTCCACCCCCACGCCCATGCACCCCTCCTCCTTCGCCCCTCACCCCCACTCCAGTATGGTCTCTGCCATGGGCTAGAAGACCCCAACGGTACCACCCACCTCCCAGAACCCCTCAATCAACAACCAACCCCCCCCATCCTCTTACTCCCAGTTCTTTTCGCTTACCTGAATCCCAAGCTGAAAGACAACCAAACTGCTCTCTGCTACCCATAACCAACCGCTCTGCTCCATCACCAAGCCGCCTATGATCTGACCTCATTGTGAGGGAGACAGGCTCTATGGGTCCTTGCTTTTGTTCAGTTGTCTCTTTTTTAATCTTTATCAAGTGTATCTACTGCGATCCTCAAAGCCTGGCAGACTGACTCACTGACTGTGGTTTTCCGACTCCTCGGAAGACCGTTGTTGTTCTCCGACCTGGGAGAAAAGATCCTGAAGCTTCACCCACTCACTGACTGTCCTCCCAGCTGATAACCCCCAATCCGGAATCCCATTTGTGTTCAAACATGTTTCATGGGAAAAGCAAAGATTATTAACAATCATTACAAAAGCTACAACTTTTATGATGCCCCCCTTCCCACCCTACTTCACACACCTGTATGACAGGACCCCCCCCCCCCCCCCCCCCCCACCACCACCCCTGAGCCGTGAGAAGAAGAGAGGAGATTAACTTTAAATATATTTGTACAAATTGTATGAAATACAGTACATTTAATGAAGACTTTTTAATTAAGTAAAATGCCCCTGGGCAGCTAACGACAGAAGGGTACGAGTCAAGGCAAGAAGAGACACTGCGGCTGGAGAGTAGAGGAAGAGAGGACGCCTCTGCTTCCTGGAGAGAGGGATGAGAGGGAGGAGAGGAAAGAACAGATAAAGGGACAGGCCTTCACTTTCACCTGCTGGAAAACATGTTTGATGCATTAAGCTTCTAGAGAGTCTATTGTTCTGACTGCAGGCGTCTCTTTTTTGGATGTGCTATAGGTCTCGGGCTGTTGGTTTGTGTTCACATGCTAGCACATACACACACATATTCACACATCATACTTTCACATACACACACAAACACACATCATACTTTCACATACACACACAAACACACACTGCCACATTGGATAACCTGAAAGACTTTCTTCCGGCCCACAGATTATATGCATTGTGAAAAAAGTTCCTGTATTTGTTATTTGTATGTATAATTCAGAGTACCAAAAATACGAAAGAAACAAAGATGTAGAATTATTTCTTTATGTTATGCAGACTGAATGGTTGTAAAAATTTAATAATAATCACTAGTGTAAAAAATGACTGCTTTTTTGTTTCGTAATTATTATTATTTTCTTTGAAAAGAATAAACTAGTTTAATCTCTGTTGACATGTTAGCCTGTGGTTGCGATACTTATTTTGTTCTCTGGTGCGGTGTCGTCGTGTGATGTTTGACACATCGTCACCCCACCCAGACCTGTCTGGCCATTTTTACCCAGCATTCACAGCAGCAACTGACAACTCTCGTGGTGAAGGACAAACAGGAAGTGCAGAAATAAACAGTGGCACTGTGACTGTAGGAGGGCTCACATGCTGTTTTATGTCTAGACAGGCAGGCTAATTCTCACAATCACTCTCACAATCACAACTGACCTGCACTTTAAATCTGATCATAATGGAACTGAAAGCTTGGCAGAAATTCTCCTGTGGGAATCAGCTCGTTATTAGGAATTAGTAATGTTTCTGGAGAGAGCATGTGAAGTTAGAAGGTGCCTTCAGAATTCCATAGTTCTACAGTATGGAGCTGATTAGTGAGGGTAATTAGTTGTCTCAGACAAATTAAGGAATTCATTTAAATCAATCTGAGGAATTCAGATCCTCATGTAAAATAAGAATTCTCAAATTCTTACATTGCACATTTGTCGTTTCTTAGCGTCCATGTGCTTTTATGGAAGTCTACTAAATAATGTCAATATTGTACCAATCTTAAAAAGCTGGCGAATACCAGACACAGCCATGATACAGCAATAGAAAACACATCAATCACACAGAGTAAAACAATATATTTGGTTGGAACAACTATTTCAGTACATTTTATCATCAACACACCAAACCCATGTGTAGCCTACACAGCAACAGCAGTAAGATTTTATTTTGTCACAAGCAATTCAGCTAGTCCACCGCATACTTGAAGGTGCTGAAGAGCAATAAATCATTTTCTCCCTTTCTTTTGAAAACGATGACTGTTTGAGTTTTGAATTGGAATATTGAAGAGGAACTCAGCGTCGGTTTCGAACGCAGAATTGACCGCATTGTGGCTGAAGTTCCTCAACATCCCTCTCCTTCCCCATCAAGTGTAAAGCATATTCATGTACGCATATTGATATACATAGAGTTATACCTACAGTGCCTTGGGGGGAAAAAGAAGACTACATTGATTGAGAAACAAGGAATTGAGAGTGCAGGAACCATGGTAAGAAGTAGCCATCATCTCAACAGTGTTATTAGTGGATGCTACTGCTACTGTATTGACTTCAATCACACTGTAGTCTGCCAGAGGGAACGAGAGCTATGTGATTGAGGAAAAAAAAGATGTCAAAGTACTGGTTTAGGTAC
The DNA here is from genome assembly GCF_016432855.1 of Salvelinus namaycush. Classification (NCBI taxonomy): domain Eukaryota; kingdom Metazoa; phylum Chordata; class Actinopteri; order Salmoniformes; family Salmonidae; genus Salvelinus; species Salvelinus namaycush. The sequence goes on from NC_052344.1 coordinate 9,429,945, forward strand.
ATGAAATAACCAGAGCAAAAACATGCCCTTATTCTTTAAATAGGGTCAATGGCCTACAAAATCATTATTTTCTTTATTTAAAAAAAGTATGAAAATCATATGATTTTTATCAAAGAGTGCATTGGGGTCGATTTGAAGTTCAACGTAATTCAAACAGCACACCATCTGTTCTGTGTTTGGGCTCCTAAAACAGGCTTGAACATCTTTCCAGCCAAGCTTGCTAGCATAATACTCACTCAACTGGATTCCACTTCCCGCTATTTACTACTGAGTACAGTAGTCCTCGGTCACTGTCAAAATGTTCAAATAGCTTTGACAGCATAGTATTAGTATACATACAGTAATGATATGTTGTCACACATATGCATTTCTTTCTGACTTGGAAGTGAAACAAAATAGCATCAATGGGATTAACACTTGTTATGTCATCTAGAGGTAGATCCTTTGAAACGGTACCCTGGATCAACTAATTTGTCTAAACCGACATATTATGCAAACAGATATACACAGTGGCAATTCAGAGAATACAAGCACACGTTCCAGTCTCTACTCTAACTCCACCCCCTGTACTGCCCTTTTCTTTGACTCCACTTCAGCGAGGCCAAACAGAAGTCTACCAGCCATTGGCCACAATTTGTTTCTGAGCCACTGTGTCCAATCAGGAGATTTGCTCCTGTGTTTTAACAGCGAAATTGAAGGAGGGAATATAGGATGAGGATGGGAATTCTGTGTGTGTGTTTCTGTGTGTGTATCTGTGTATTAAGGAGATTGAGGTGAACTCTTGGCCTGTGGCGGGACCCCAATCCCCCTTGACAACCTTTCACCTTGGCGCCGTGCTATGAGTGTCTGCCAAGGGTGACTGAAAGTCCACTGACAGACACAGGGTAGATAATATAAACAGATTTACTCCCACCCCTCTGCCCTCTCCTTCCTATTCTCCACTCTCTCCACTGATGGTTCTTCTGTCTAATAGGCCACAACTCTCCTTTTCCTCCCTCATTTATTCTCCTCCTCTAGCACTCGTTTATTACTTATTTTATCTCTCTTCATCTTTCCTACTCATCTCTCTCTCTCTCTCTCTCTCTCTCTCTCTCTCTCTCTCTCTCTCTCTCTCTCTCTCTCTCTCTCTCTCTCTCTCTCTCTCTCTCTCTCTCTCTCTCTCTCTCTCTCTCTCTCTCTCTCTGTGCAGTTAGGGATGAGTTTCAGGTAGAGTAGGGATGGAGGCATATGTGTCATGGAAGGTGTTGATGTTCAGTAATGAGCTACTCTTAGGGATGAATCTGACCTATGTTGTGCCTCATGCCATGCTCCAGTGCTCTCCATCCAGGTGTGACCAAGTATGGGGTACACAGAGGGTGAACCGGGGTCCACTGGAGGTCAGACGGAGCTCTGGGTGAGGTGTGTGTGTGTACTGAGTGAATGACTGAGTGAGTTAGTGTGTGTGTGTGTGTGTGTGTGTGTGTGTGTGTGTGTGTGTGTGTGTGTGTGTGTGTGTGTGTGTGTGTGTGTGTGTGTGTGTGTGTGTGTGTGTGTGTGTGTGTGTGTGTGTGTATTGAGTGACATTATATTAACACTAATTGGTGTCAGTGGTTCTAAACCTCTCTCTCATGTTTTTGTACTGTGGATATTGTGGTATAACTTGTTTTCAGTATAGGGGTTTTCTTTAGCAGTTTCAAATCATGCAGTAGGCATGTTTTTTTTATAGCCTACCTGCTTTTCATTTAGCCAAATGGTATGTGGTCTTGCCGTTATGCTATTGGTGTTTCAACTGTTGTTTTTCCATCAGGGCAAACCTTTAGCATCATTCTTCATTTTGACTCCATAATCACAGGAGGTTGGTGGCACCTTAATTGGGGAGGACGAGCTCGTGGTAATGGCTGGAGCGGAACTTGTGAAACGGTATCAAATACATCAGACACATTGTTTCCAGGTGTTTGATGCCATTCCATTTGCATTATGGGGATAGAAATTGTCTGACTAGTGCCTACATGTCTGCATGAACTTTATAACAACCAAGTGATCAAAGGTCATGAAGTTTCTACTGCAGTCAACTTTTCTACAGTTGTTCCTCACCAGCTGCAACTTGCAGCCATTGCCTGCATTGTAGTCTATACAGTGGATAAGCACAAATGAACGTGATATTTGAGGCTCTCTCTCCCCAATTTATAGTACAATGTACACACATATATTTACAGTGTGTGAGTGTGTGATATGGGGGTTGGAGACACGTTTATTTTGATATTACAAAGAACAACTTTTGTTAACAACGCAACAGTGCCATGTTGCACTGAGCCTTGCTGTTTGAAAGCCACATCAATGTGCAACTTTCAGCTGTAGCAGATGCACCTCCCCCGACATCACTCCTCGACATTCGTCAGCAGTCGGTTGTTTCAGCCTTACCCCTCAAACAAGCCCACTGTTCGAATGAGCTGGCAATTAACACTTCGAAAGTGAGTAATAAACTATTTGAATGATTGCAAAACACACACCGATTAACAGGCATCGTACATTTAGTACCATAAAGTTATACGATCAAACGTTTTGTCTCTCCGAGATCCTAATGAATGAAATGACGGTATAACCAAACAAACACTGAAGCGAAATGAATGAACCTGCCATTATCTCCAACCACAATAGCACAAGTATCACGCCAAAGTAACCTACACTAGAAATAGTAACATTACATTACACGAGTCACTGGACGAAGGAGTCGTCTGTAGGAGGGAGGTCTGTTGAGATCCCAGACGTGCTAATTAGCTATCTAACATGCTCTGAACACCTGTGTGTAAGTGTAACTCAGGAAGTGTAGTGTCGTCGGATGGGAGGCACCCATAGCTTTATGGATCTGTGCAAAACCGCTACAGTCGGGTGTATCTTTTTTCATTTGAAGGATTAAAGATAAGGGCCGTATGTTTTCGAAAGCCATATCGCAAGCGAAGATTATTGAAGTTTCGAAACCTTAAAACACAACGTAGGGATTGAAGTTCACATGAGGCAGTCGTGGGCGAAGCTAATGGCTGAGAACTGTAGGGAGAAGGCAGAATGTCGCCTAGAGTTTTCAAGAGCTAGTTATTTGCTACAGCGCGTGCACGGTCGGTGTAAGAGGCCCGAAATGCCTCAGCTGGCTGGCTGATTGAACTGCATATTTCAGCACATTTGAGGTCAATTGAACGAATTCAAATCCAGAGTTAAGAAATTATAGGTCAACAGCGTAGATGTTGTATAGTTGTTTAATTATCTACTAGCAGATGAAAGTAAACAAGTCGTTTTCATACACATCAATCTAGTTTAGGCCCATGAACATGGATGTAGGCCTAAAGGCTAGCTATAGGCCTATGAACATGGATGTAGGCCTAAAGGCTAGCTATAGGCCCATGAACATGGATGTAGGCCTAAAGGCTAGCTATAGGCCCATGAACATGGATGTAGGCCTAAAGGCTAGCTATAGGCCCATGAACATGGATGTAGGCCTAAAGGCTAGCTATAGGCCCATGAACATGGATGTAGGCCTAAAGGCTAGCTATAGGCCCATGAACATGGATGTAGGCCTAAAGGCTAGCTATAGGCCCATGAACATGGATGTAGGCCTAAAGGCTAGCTATAGGCCCATGAACATGGATGTAGGCCTAAAGGCTAGCTATAGGCCCATGAACATGGATGTAGGCCTAAAGGCTAGCTATAGGCCTATGAACATGGATGTAGGCCTAAAGGCTAGCTATAGGCCCATGAACATGGATGTAGGCCTAAAGGCTAGCTATAGGCCCATGAACATGGATGTAGGCCTAAAGGCTAGCTATAGGCCCATGAACATGGATGTAGGCCTAAAGGCTAGCTATAGGCCCATGAACATGGATGTAGGCCTAAAGGCTAGCTATAGGCCCATGAACATGGATGTAGGCCTAAAGGCTAGCTATAGGCCCATGAACATGGATGTAGGCCTAAAGGCTAGCTATAGGCCCATGAACATGGATGTAGGCCTAAAGGCTAGCTATAGGCCCATGAACATGGATGTAGGCCTAAAGGCTAGCTATAGGCCCATGAACATGGATGTAGGCCTAAAGGCTAGCTATAGGCCCATGAACATGGATGTAGGCCTAAAGGCTAGCTATAGGCCCATGAACATGGATGTAGGCCTAAAGGCTAGCTATAGGCCTATGAACATGGATGTAGGCCTAAAGGCTAGCTATAGGCCCATGAACATGGATGTAGGCCTAAAGGCTAGCTATAGGCCCATGAACATGGATGTAGGCCTAAAGGCTAGCTATAGGCCTATGAAAGCCATAACATAACACGTTTTTTTGTTGATTTCAGCAGTAGATGGTAGATATGCAGATATTGGAATTGTGTTACTGCTATGTAGACCTATTCTGTTCTGTAATACCAAGTGCCACTGCCAAACCTGAAATTCCCATGGGAACAAAGTTATTCAATAGGCTACTTTGAGCCAGGTACTGTTTAGATTGTTCCTCACATCATACCATTGTGTTGCCCACATCACCAAGGCATGACCTCAGGGAAAACATAAAGTCTTTGGTTTAAAAATGTTTCTTCACCCCATCACACTGGCATCAGTTCAACCATGTCACCTCCCGATCACTCCAAAGGAATGGGATTTATGAATAGTGAAGAACAAATGCATGAGGATACTTGTTTGTAACAAACTGATAATGCAGGTGGTAGTGAGTTCACACGTCTTTTATAAAGATTGTTCTAGCTAGCCCCTCCAATATGAATGTTTTCACTCTAGCCAAAACATGTGATGAATGCATGTCTTACTGTGGGAGTTCTCTCACTTCTACAAGCTTTGTTCAAGTCCCCTTCACCACTTTGTAAAGGGCTGCCATGTGCTTCATTGTCTTCTTAACAATCGTAAATTTGAACCATAATCTCCCGTCACAACATTGCAGATAAAAGATAATTATCTCCTTTTGTGAGGTGCCTTCAGGCTCCTTTGGCCGGCCTAGCAGACAACATGCCTAAACCCTCATCATCCCACACACAACCGATGACTGCAGCGAGTCAGCCTGCCTGCTTGATGCGAGAAACGCCAACCTACGAAGTAAAACGCTCTAGATGTTTGTGTGTGTACGTGTGGGTGTGTGTGTGTGAGGCTGTGTGTGCACGTGTGGGTGTGTGTGTGAGGCAGTGGAGGCTGGTGACTTAAAAATGGAGGAGGATGGGAGACCCACAGTATAGGCGCGGAGACAACAAAGTGTGTTTCAAAAATCAACAAAGTCTCATTATTTTAACCTAAAGCATTTAATAAAGACATTTATAGTACAACATTATGGGGAATGGGAATGAGAGGGCTACTTACACAGTGTTGGAAAGAGATCACAGCAGTGATTGAATGAGGGTATGTGGCATGAGTTGAGTTATTCAGAGGCTTGACCAGTGCAGGACAGGATCTGACTGGGAAGACAAAAACAATAACACAACTCACTACACAGTTAAACAAAAGAGCCAACAATGAGTTAGTCCAAGCAAGGAGTAAAATCATTGATGTGTAATAATGTGATTGTTTTTGTGTATGTGATTGACTCTACATACAGTAATGAGAGAACATTGATAGGGGTACTGGAGAGGAAACATTCAATGTGCCAGTGGATGAGAAGGTACATGAGACGTGGCTTCAGTTAATGTCAGGAGAGAGTTGACAATGGTAGTGGAGTGGAGTGGTCATCCCCTCTTAGCTGTAAATACAAATAGCAGATACATTCCATTACAGCTGTGCCATCAAAGGTTTGGACAACGAGTTTCTCCATGAAGTTAAACACAGACTGCGCATTTCGCCCACTTGACACATCAAAGTATCCCAAGAAACGTTCCTGAATAAAGCCCTGAGCATCCACATACCTGATAACTGACAACTGCAAGCAGACTGGTGGCACAGTAGGTCCCAGAGCGGTTGGGCAATTTATACCCCCTAGGGCCTGGAGTTTTTCCTTATATGTTAACCTAACTAGGAAAACTCTGGACCCTTTATGGCATGACAGTGATTAATCAGTTGTAAAAAGGTTTCATATGGGCTATGATGGGACCAGTTTTTCTAACCAGGTCATATGGTTTTAAAAACCTACTGGCCCTGGGGGGGATGAAACCCCTGTCAAACTGCAGCTCCCTTATATTTGTTCATATCAATTATATTGGGGGGGTTCCTCCACCCAGACACATAGACAACAGAACTCACAGGGCTGAGCTTTATGCATGTTTGTATCATGCAGGCCTATGCAACTGTAGGCCTTATAAAACATTTACTCACATCTGTCATCACTATTATGTTGACTGATTCATTCCAGTGAATAATTTTGGATTAACAACGTATAGGCAGCCTAGCCAGCCCCATTTAGAATATTAACTCAATTTGATCACATTCACATTTTCTCCTCACAAATAAATGGACTATAAATACATAACGTTACCAATTAGTTTACCCTGACCAGATGGACCGGGCCCATAGGCTGTATGCATCTGCTCTTATTAGTAGCCTACAGTTGATCAGACTGAAAAAATACTCTCGTTTTCATCCCATACAGCATGTCAGATGACTAATGTTTCGGTGTAGAGTTTTTGATTGGGTCTGTCCGGAGTGATTATGTGTTAACATCTTTGCTAAATAAATTCCCGGAGGAAAGTGTAAAGCCTATTTGAACGAACGTGAAAAAATGCGCTGTGTCAACCTCTCTCTCTTAATCTAAATGTTATTGGATGATGCGATGGAAGCTATCAAATCTGTACCCACCTTTCGACCAAGGCTCAGACTTTCCAAAAAGCATGCAGGGCCAGCAATACAGGCAAGGCCAGCAATACAGGCAAGGCCAGCAATACAGGCAAGGACAGCAATACAGACAGGGCCAGCAATACAGGCAGGGCCAGTAATACAGGCAGGGCCAGCAATACAGACAGGGCCAGCAATACAGGCAGGGCCAGCAATACAGGCAGGGCCAGCAATACAGGCAGGGCCAGCAATACAGGCAGGGCCAGCAATACAGGCAAGGCCAGCAATACAGGAGGCTTGATGAAAGTCTCCCTGTTAACCAGCTATAATTTTGATACCTGTTGATATTGATGAAAGGCTCCCTGTTAACCAGCTGTACTTTTGATACCAGTTGATATTGATGAAAGGCTCCCTGTTAACCAGCTGTACTTTTGATACCAGTTGATATTGATGAAAGGCTCCCTGTTAACCAGCTGTACTTTTGATACCAGTTGGTATTGATGAAAGGCTCCCTGTTAACCAGCTGTACTTTTGATACCAGTTGGTATTGATGAAAGGCTCCCTGTTAACCAGCTGTACTTTTGATACCAGTTGATATTGATGAAAGGCTCCCTGTTAACCAGCTGTACTTTTGATACCAGTTGGTATTGATGAAAGGCTCCCTGTTAACCAGCTGTACTTTTGATACCAGTTGATATTGATGAAAGGCTCCCTGTTAACCAGCTGTACTTTTGATACCAGTTGGTATTGAACTCTCTCACCTTTTCGTCCTTCTTCATGAAACTGATCTCAGGCAGAGGTCGACCCTGGCTTTTAATTCACACCTTTTCCATGTACCCCAGAGAATGAAAGGGGTTCTTCAACAAAAAGTCCACAACATTTTCGGCAGCGTTGGCCATTCTACCACTCTGGCGGAGAAAACTGCAAACTCGCGCTGGTAGCTAGCAAGCTACTGAAGATATCAAGGCTAATTTTGAATTAAAAAAAATAAATTGCACTAATTGAACACAAAAATAAAGTTCTAAAACCAAGAAAACAATTTATAATATACCTCTTCCGTCTCCTGTAATTTGAACAAAACTCATTTAAATTTGAAAAATTTATTGAAAAATGCTCAACTATCACTCTTCACTCTTAATCTCTATCCAAAAATGTCAGCAAACTTCTTAACACATAGAACCCCCATAATGCTCTGTGGCACAATCCCAATACAACACACTATGTTCATTCTCTGATCCTAATCCTATGATTGAATGGACAACATGTCAGTTCATACTGCAAAAGCTTTGATTGATTGGAGGACTTCCTCCAGAAGTGGTCATAATTACCATGTATGTCTATGGAAGGGGGTGAGGCCTACGAGCCTCCTAGGTTTTGTATTGAGGTCAATGTAGCCAGAGGAGGACGGAAGCTAGACAGAGAGAGAGAGCGAGGGGGAGGGTAGCCTGAGGGGAATGGCATCTTGTGAAACACTGTAGGTGGTACCGTGTTAAAGTTCACAAGTTCACCTAGGGAGCACCTAATAGGAACACACCCTGGTCTGTGACAGGTGTGTCAGGGGGAGTGAGTGACGACTGGAGAGGTGAGTGGAGGAGAAAGGGAGTGAGGTAGGAGTGTAGGAGAGAGGGAAAGAGATGGTGGGGGCCTGGGGGTATACGTCAGTATTTAAGGGGAGAATGTATGTTGAGGTGTAATGTGTCTAACTCCTCCAGTGCTTCTCTCTATCTATCTCAACTTCAATTTCAATTTAAGGGCTTTATTTTCTCTCTCTCTCTCTCTCTCTCTCTCTCTCTCTCTCTCTCTCTCTCTCTCTCTCTCTCTCTCTCTCTCTCTCTCCATCTCTGTCAGGTGGAGAGGATCGCCTACGGCTCCAAACAGACCTGAAAAGAGGAACATGAGTGCCATTGTCACTGAGAACACCTCAAAAAGGCATACACAACACCTGTAAAACCATACACACTGGCAAACACCTGAAAACACTACCCCCTTCCCCCCACACACATGTTAGATCCATTTAATCCCATGACATACATCACAAATCCTGGTGAATTTTCCTATTATCATTGGTACCTAAAGTGCCATTTATGAACTCATCCTTCCAGCTCAACTACCTCCATGTTGTCAATGCCTGTGTAGGATAGCATAGCCCATCTAGCTATTCCTCACAGTACCAGCATAATATACCCCAACGGACACCTGTCTCTCAGAGCCCTCCTCAAACCCATCTTCACCTGTAAAAACCACAAATATAATTTGCATTGGTCCGCCTCCAGAATTTCCCAACATAAACCAGGCCCTTCATTTTCTAACTGTGGTGCATTCCACGTTCACCTGTATGACACCTTAAAGCCAGTCACATGACACCTTCAAGCCAGTCACATGACACCTTCAAGCCAGTCACATGACATCTTCAAGCCAGTCACATGACACCTTCAATCCAGTCACATGACACCTGCAAGCCAGTCACAACCCTGCAGACAGACATAGCAAACAGACGTTGATGTTAATGTTTTCTTCATTGGTTGTGTGTTGGTTTGGCAGCGTTGTTCAGGGACACCCATTAAGTTGGGTTTGATAGGGACAGGATCTTGTTACGGGCCTACCTGGGAGGGGGTGTTTGATGTGTGTGGAGCGTCTGGCAGCGCCTCTCTTTATCAACGTTTAGGCATGCATTAATTACCACGTACCCTGTGAGTGAAGGGAGGCTAGATAAGTTAGACCACGCATACAGGATTTGGTGTGCACAGGTGGATGTGTATTTGCTTGTGTGTAGTCAATGTATTATATCGTAGCTTTTTTAAGTTACTCATATAGTCTGGTCTTATGTCAATATATGATGAGGTAATCAGTGTGTTTTTCAATAAACTGGCCTTTCAGTGCAGGCATTAGTATCAAGACTTTCTTGCTATCTGTGTGCATGTGTGTGTATATACTCCCAACAGAAAGTGTAACTAACAGGGTAACCTCTGTGTGTGTTCATTGACTGCCCAGAGCCTGCGGCTGTTTCCATACAACTCTGTCATAGTTCTAACTCAGTCTGGGAAGTCACATGTCATTGACTCCCAGCAGCCAATCAGACAAGCCTTATTAAGTAAATACGGTAATCCTGCTGTGGACCTCGGTTTACTACCATGCTGGGATCTTGAGTAGTTATCTACACTACAGCACCCGAGGAAGTCACAGGAGTGATCAGGGAAGTGACTAAACACATTAGTGCAACCCTCATACTTCCCTCCCTCCCTACACACACACACACACACACACACACACACACACACACACACACACACACACACACACACACACACACACACACACACACACACACACACACACACACACACACACACACACACACACACACACTTCCTGTATAGAGAAAGCAGGGATCAGGGATCTCAGTATAAATATATCGATACTGTATATTGTGTTTCCTCATTATTAGCTGAGGAAGTGTGTGTTTGTTTGTGTACATATTTAGCTGTGTGAGTCTCTGTGTTTGTTCTAGAACAGTTTTGTTGGGGTTGCTTAGTGGACTTGCTGAGGGTCTCTGTCTGAATGTGTCCTGCCCAAAAACTTCCTCCCACCCTCACCCCTCACCCCTCATCCCTCATCCCCCTCATGTCCCTCTGGAATCCCAGTGAGCCTCCCAGTGAGGCGGGAAGCGGAGACTGCTCGTGTTTTCATAGCAAAAGCTCTTTCCTGAGGTAATGGTGGCCTGGGTTGACCGCTGCCTACACAGCAAGAGCAGCAGCTCCCTGGAGATGGTTAAGGCTGGCCTCAGATCAGATCTCCTTTACTTTAATTGTAACGTTCACCGTTAGGAGTATTCAGTAACCTATGATCCTGGACCAGTTGTTAAAGGAGCCACATCTCTTGATTTACCTGCTGAGCTCAGGTGGGCAGTGGGCGACAGTACAGTGATGAGACATTAGGGGGAGATGGGAGTGACCACTGTTGCTACGGTGATATGGAAAGTAATGAAGGGTGGGACATAATCCTATTACTAATACTAAGGAAAGGGTACTATTAGCACATACAATCATCAGCCATAAAAAACAGGGTACATGGTCCAATGCAATTTGGCCTCAGTACCTTGTTATAGCCTGTGAAGTACCAGAGATCAGATGGGTTGGGTATTTATCAACGTAGTGAGTGATTTGACAGAGTGGAGGTAAATTGAACTATCCAAAGTGCTTGGCTGGGACACTGCAGTGACCCTCTCCATAGGAAGTTAGTGGCAAATTGGGGGTTTAACTCAGAGAGGAAAGACTTTAGGTTTAGGCTCTAATTTGCTAAAGTGCTTCCCTAAATGCCAAGGAGCTACCTATACCAGACCTTGAATTTTAGTCTACATCACAGCACAAGGCTGTACCCTCTACCCTTAGCTTCTTGACCCCTGACTGCACTCTCATAGGTCTACTCAAGGAAACTAGAAATGGAAACTAGAAGACCACTTCATTGTAGTCTTTCTCTAGATTTAGATTTGTCCTTAGAGCTATGCTTTGTGTGTGACCTCTTGGCTTTGGTCTGTAATGGTTTATTCAGGCTATATGGAGGGTTCTCCCACTGGGACATTGCTCATAATAACATCCGGATGTGGCTCATCAACACATAAACAGTCGTAATGTTCATAGGAACATTGCAGAGCAAGGGGAGCCCGGTATACGCAAACTCACACTCAAACACACGCACACGCGCGCACACACACACACACACACACACACACGCGCGCGCGCACACACACACACACACACACACGCACACACACACGCACACACACACACACACACACACGCACGCACGCACACACACACACACGCAAACACACACAGAGCCTCAGCGCCCCAATGCTTTTTGGGTTGTATTAGAGAGGAGTGGATGAGAGCACTCCTGTCAACACCCGAGCCAAACGAGACAGCGGTTATTTATTTAAACGACTCCCATTCGCTAGCCTGAACCAGGAAGCAGCAGGTGCCTCGGTCTAATGTCAGGCAGAAACAGTACAGTTCACAGTGGATAAACAGGTTGGGATGGGGTGAGGGTGGTGGAGGGTAAGAGAAGAGGGTTAGAGGGAAAGCTTATTTTCCCCAAAACAATCACCTCTTGGAAGAGGAATTAGGCCTCCCTGACTAGTTTAGTGTCAAATGTGTAAGTCGTTTGTTGTTTTTGTTGCTGGTGTTGGTTGTTGTTATATTTTGGCTGCTTTGAGAAGGCTGGCCGCTGGTGGTGTTGGCAGGCCTGAGGGTGGATAGGGGAACAGTCAGGGGAGGAGGAGAGGGGGAGAGAGGGGTCCTTTGTTGGGTGCTGTTTGGGCTCAAGTCTCCCTTGTGGCTCTGTTGCTCTCCACTGCCCTGGCACTCTGTCCTGTACACATCCTGTCCATGACAGGATAAATGAGCTTTTTCCTTCTATTGTTCCCTTTCTTCCATTCGTCCTCTTTGGTTCTCCCTCTCTTTCTTTGTTTTTTGTTGTTGTTCAATGTCTGAAAGGCATTCACATTGCCTTTGCATTAACACTTCTGTGGCCAAGCCATTAACCTCTCTGGTACAAGGACGCTAGCGTCCCACCTCGACAACAGCCAGTGAAATTGCAGGGCGCCAAATTCAAAACAACAGAAATCCCATAATTTAAATTCCTCAAACATACAAGTATTATCCATCATTTTAAAGATAAACTTCTTGTAAATCCAACCACAGTGTCCGATTTCAAAAAGGCTTTACTGCGAAAGCACACCATGCGATTATGTTAGGTCAGCACCTTGTCACAGAAAACCATACAGCCATTTTTCCAGCTAAAGAGAGGAGTCACAAAAAGCAGAAATAGAGATAAAATGAATCACTAAGCTTTGATGATCTTCATCAGATGGCACTCATAGGACTTCATGTTACACAATACATGTTTGTTTTGTTCGATAAAGTTCATATTTATGTCCAAAAATCTCAGTTTACATTGGCCAGAAATGCATTGTCGCAAACAAACATCCGGTGAAAGTGCAGAGACCACATCAAATTACAGAAATACTCATCATAAACATTGATAAACGATACAAGTCTTAAACATACGAATAAAGATAAACTTCTCCTTAATACAACTGCTGTGTCAGATTTCAAAAAGGCTTTACGGAGAAAGCACACTTTGCGATTATGTTAGGTCAGCACCTAGCCACAGAAACCCATACAGTCATTTTCCAGCCAAGGAGAATGTCACAAAAGTCAGAAATAGCATTAAAATGAATCACTTACCTTTGATGATCTTCATCTGGTGGCACTCCCAGGTCTCCATGTTAGACAATAAATGTTCGTTTTGTTCGATAATGTCCCTCTTTATGACCAAAAACCTCCTTTTTGTTTGCGCGTTTTGTCCAGTAATCCGAATGCTTAAGACGCGTGCACTAAGTCCAAACGAAAAGTTTAAAAAGTACAATAAAAGTTAGTAGAAACATGTCAAACGATGTTTAAAATCAATCCTCAGGTTGTTTTTGTCATAAATAATCAATAATATTTCAACCGGACAAAATCTTTGTCCATAGGAAAGGAGAAACAAGAAAGGCGCGTTCCCGATCAGGCGCATGGCTGATGAATGGAAATTTCCACTGGCCACTGATTGAAAGTGCTGTATCTTCCTAATTTTTCAGAGTAAAAGCCTGAAAAAATGCCTAAAGACTGGCCACATGTAGAGGAAGCCACAGAGCTCGTGAACTGGGTCCTAAGTCTTTGTATGGTGGAAAGGCTGTCAATGGAAAAACAGCCTTTCAAAATAATAGTACTTCCTGGTTGGATTTTCCTTGGGTTTTCGCCTGCCATATCAGTTCTGTTATACTCACAGACATTATTTTAACAGTTGTGGAAACTTTAGAGTACTTTCTATCCAAATCTACTAATTATATGCATATTCTATCTTCTGGGCCTGAGTAGCAGGCAGTTTAATTTGGGCACGCTTTTCATCCAAAATTCCGAATGCTGCCCCCTACCCTAGTGAATTTAAGGATGATCTGTCACGGCTTTATTCGCAAATATCCTCAATCATTCTTTCCTGAGCTCCACCATAAAAACCAAATCACTTTTCCTCTTCCCACTCTTGAAGGATCTCAATTCATTATTTCTAGTTCGTCTTGGAACAGCACCACACTCCATGGGAGATGACGTAACCTATCGCCTTAAGCTTAGGAAGCTAATAACTGACCTTATTTAAACCTGAAATGTTTCATGTTTACGTTCAGTTGTACAATGTGGCGGAACACTTCTGTGGTTTCTTCCACTCTTAGCTCTTACTCAACGAGCCAGGTGGAGGTTGAGGTGTGCCTGGGGGCAGGTAAGCTGAAGGGGAACAGGCGGAGGGAGGGAGGGGGGTGGGGGGGTTTCAGGTGACCGGTTTTACCTGGGACTGACTCGACACTGTCCAGACATGCAGGGGAGAGCTGCTCAGAACAACCTGAGGGAAAGAGAGAGAGAGAGAGAGAGAGAGAGAGAGAGAGAGAGAGAGAGAGAGAGAGAGAGAGAGAGAGAAAGGTGGATGAGGAAAAAGCTTGAAAATACTCCCACAGAATTTCCCAGAGATCTCTTTCCCCTTTTCTCCCTCTTCAGTTCTCCTTTATCACTCCCTATCCTTTTCTTCTCCTCCTCTTTAAACCGTCATCTCCCTGCCTTTCATTAATCACTTGTTTTCCCCTTTGCCTCCATCCCGCTTTCTCTCTCTCTCTCTCTCTCTCTCTCTCTCTCTCTCTCTCTCTCTCTCTCTCTCTCTCTCTCTTTTTCTTTCACTGAGGTAATTTTTAAAAATTCCATACTGATGAAATTGTTCCTGTAATTGTTGGCCTTCAGAAACAAAACTGAAAAAGTCCCACATACCAAAGAACCGTTGGATAAATATAGTCGGACAGCCCAGACATTTTTGCAGCTCTCTCCCTTCACCAGCTTCGTCTGGCGGTGATGGCAGGCCGTTTGCTATTGTCAGTATTTTGGACGCGTGGGGATTAATCTGCTGTTAGAGTTGAGTGGTGTTACGGAGGGGGAGATTGCAAACACAGCACTCCCAGTCCAACCCAAACAGACCTGTCCTCAAACGTAGGGGATGCCCCATTGTCCCATTGTTTGGATACACTGTGTGATTATGGCGGCAGGTAGCCTAGCGGTTAGAGCGTTGGGCCAGTAACCGTTTTCCCCTTGAGCAAGACAGTCCATCCTAAACATCTGCTCCCTGGGCACCGATGATGCGGATGTCGATTAAGGCAGCCCCCCACACCTCTCTGATTCAGAGGTTAAATGAGGAAGACACATTTTGGTTGAATCCATTCAGTTGTGTAACTGACTAGCTATCCCCTTTCCTTCCCTTATCTGTACCGCTAAAGATACTCTACTTTTTTGTGTGTGTCTTTAGGCCTTTTGTTGACTTACTAAGACAAAGGAATTCTGTGTAGTTGCAGTTGTTAAGGTATTTAGTTTGAAATGTTACCATCTATTGAAAGGAATGACTACCATGTTTTTCTAAAACAGAGGGCTTCATAAGTTGTCATGTGAAACAGCCTCTTATAGTTGGGCTACATTTTTGGCAAGAGTCAGTTTATTAGCTGTGGGGGTGGAAGGGGATTGTTTCAAACATGTTTGTTGTCTTTCACTTGGAGGCTGGGAGAGATTGGGTCGAGCGTTTATATTCGTTTCCTTGTAGCAAATTTGCATAAAAACCAGTTCCATGAGTGGTTTCATATTTGCTCATGACAACACACCTGAAGGTGAATTTCCAATGAGCTGGACAATAGGAGTCTGTGAGTCAACACCCAACAGTAACACAACATTTGCATTAGTACTCTCTCAAACACTCCCAGCAAACAAACTACTGGCTTCCCAGTTTCGTATGTTCTCTTTCACACAGGTGTTCCATGCTGTTTGTCTTGTAGGCTATATGCTTTCACACAGGTGTTCCATGCTGTTTGTCTTGTAGGCTATATGCTTTCACACAGGTGTTCCATGCTGTTTGTCTTGTAGGCTATATGCTTTCACACAGGTGTTCCATGCTGTTTGTCTTGTAGGCTATATGCTTTCACACAGGTGTTCCATGCTGTTTGTCTTGTAGGCTATATGCTTTCACACAGGTGTTCCATGCTGTTTGTCTTGTAGGCTATATGCTTTCACACAGGTGTTCCATGCTGTTTGTCTTGTAGGCTATATGCTTTCACACAGGTGTTCCATGCTGTTTGTCTTGTAGGCTGTATGCTTTCACACAGGTGTTCCATGCTGTTTGTCTTGTAGGCTATATGCTTTCACACAGGTGTTCCATGCTGTTTGTCTTGTAGGCTGTATGCTTTCACACAGGTGTTCCATGCTGTTTGTCTTGTAGGCTATATGCTTTCACACAGGTGTTCCATGCTGTTTGTCTTGTAGGCTATATGCTTTCACACAGGTGTTCCATGCTGTTTGTCTTGTAGGCTATATGCTTCAACAGCACAGAGAAGGTTCAGCTCACTGGCAGACAGGCAGACAGGCAGGGAAGGGAAACTGAACTCTCCATCACATGGACCAAGATGCCTTGCAGGCAGCACTGCTCTGCTGAAAGGGAGTGGGGTGGGGGGATATTTATGGCTTATTAGCAAATGTCCTACTAGACAGGTAGAGTACCTAGATTTCCCTCTCTCTATACCCAGGTTGCGTCCCAAATGGCACCATATTCCCTATATAGTGCACTCCTTTGACCAGAACCCATAAGGGATTTTCTCAGGGAACAGTGGTTCAAAGAGCTGTTTTGCAACCATTCCTGTGACATTGTTAAACAGGGGGCTGTCAGTTCACAGGTAATTATAGCCCTCAGACTGAAACTGTGGAAGGTGCTTTTCCTCCAGTGCTACCGTTTCTCCCTCTCTCCCTCTTCCCTCCCTTCGTCCCTCATTCCCACTGTTTTTGTAATGCCCTGAAATTGAAACTGGTAATGAAATGCCTGCTGTGGCCAAGCGAGGTAAAAATATCTCAGCATTTGTGTTAATTAGCTACAATTCTGATCAAATGGCAGATGATTTCCCATTTTTAAAGATCATCATTCATGCAGCAGGAAATTGGCTTTTAGTGTCATAGAATCGTTGCCCCAATATGATTTACTTCTGAGTGATGAGAAAGCTGTGGAGACTATAGTCTGACACTTCATCCATCTCTCTCTCTCTCTCTCTCTCTCACTCTCTTGCTCTTGCTCTTGCTCTCGCTCTCTCTTTCTCTCTCTCTATCACGCTCTCAATTTCTCTCTCTCCCTCTCTCCCCCCCCCTCGCTCTCTCTCGCTCTCGCTCTTTCTCTTTCTCTCTATCACGCTCTCAATTTCTCTCTCTCCCTCTCTCTACCCCCCTCTCTCTCTCTCCCTCTCTCTACCCCCCTCTCTCTCTCTCGCTCTCGCTCTTGCTCTCTCTCTCTCTATTGCGCTTTCCATTTCTCTCTCGCTCTCTCTCTCTCTTTCTCTCTCTCTCTCTCTTTCTTTGAAACAATACTCAATCCTCAGTCCTCACCGTATGAACCTCTGTGACTCCACTTCTAGGAAGACTGTCTGTTTAGTCTCCGCCCTCCTCTTAAAAATGCAGGTGGAGATGTGCTCTAATGGATGGTTAGCATGCTTAATGATAATAGGTAGACCTCTGTGACTGGGCCTCATTGGTCACCATTGACTCTCCTGTTATTGCTTGTCTATCATGTCTTTCCAATGGAAATACAACTGTCGTGCCTATAGGCCTAGATTTGACTAGGGTTGTGGAGTTCGGGCCTTTCTGTCTGATGTCATTTTTCTGATGTAGTTTCAAGGACATCTGTGTCAGGCAAAAAAATAAAATAAATAAACATACATTTTTTTCTTCATTCCCCCCACCCATTCCTTGATGTTATTGGCTGAAAGGTCTTTTAAGGTGTTGTGTCTCCTCCATTGAAATAGTAGTATCCTACTCTACCCTACTATGTTAGAACGACAGTAAGACGTTATGGGAGTCTTATGGCCGTAAGGGGACTGTAATGGTCTCTCAAATCAATGTCAGAGGCTGTTTGGATTTAATTAGTGGCCCCAGAGCAGGTTCTCTATGTGAGTGCATCCACTTAGGGGCCCCTCATTGGATTTTAACATCCACAATGGAAAGACTAAAGCGTCAATCCTAGTAATCCTATATCTACGCTGGCTGGCCTGTCCCCTGGGGGAAATGCTACTCACAGCTCCATACGGTAATGTGTAAGTGTGTTGCTTGTGTGTTTGTGTATTTACCATGTATGTGTGTTTTTTAAGTGTGTCTTATAGTGTGTTTTTGCATCTGTGTTTATACGCCTGTGTGTGTGTGTGTGTGTGCGTGTGCGTGTGCGTGCACGTGCGTGTGTGTGGCAGGTCTCAGTCTCTTTGCGGGGAGTGAATTGATTGACTAGTGAATTGTGTGTCCCCTGGGTGTATGGAGCAGCTTGTTGTCTCTGTTTTGTGGCTTCACAAGAGGCCTGTGTGTGCAGGGGTGGGATGAGTGTGTATGTGTGTGTGGGTGGGATGAGTATGTGTGTTTGTGTATGTGCATGTGTGTGTGCTTGGATGGTTGTATGAGTGAACAGCATGTCTTAGCCTTGCTAACCTCTTGAGCAACAGGGCCTGTGTGCGTCTACGTGCACACATGTTAACTACACACCAACGGCTAAAAACACAGTGGATTTTTTCCCCCACCTCGTTCACTTGGGGTAATTCCTGTTCCTTCCAGGAAGAGCGTCATGATCGTATTGGCGATGTGAAATCAACCAAGGGACATTCTATCTTATTCTAAAGCTCTGTCAGTCAGGAATCACATAGGTAGGCAGAAGGCACAGTTAGATGTGATGACAGAGTGATTCATTAATGTGTCTCAGGGACATCCCAGTGATCTAGTCTTACATTCCTGTGGTCTGATATGCCTCTCTGGTTGAACTCAGCATCGTATCTCGGAATGTCATTTCAGCCATTGTTAGGGTACCTGTGAGAGATGGAGTATCTACCTGGACAGGTGTGTTAGAGGCCCAGCCTGGACAGCTGACTGGCCTTCAGCATTGGGGGGTCTCTCCTCCCCGCTCCTGCTCCTCTTCCACTCCTCTCTCTCTGCTTGACCGGTTAAGTGTGAGAGTGACCACAGAGGTTTGGGCTAGTGAGGGTTAGAGGGACCAGGGAAGAAAGGTGGGATTGATGTGATATGAGGGACAGGTCCTGTAGCAACTGGCCATCTGCCCATAAGGTCCCCCAGAGCCGTAATGGACGCCTCCCCCTCCACCCTCCACACTGGCTGAGGACCCATAATGGACACCCCCACCAGCCCTTAGGGGAGCCCCTCTGGGACCCTGTAGTTGGAGGTTGTGCAACTGGATAATGGTTCCATTTAAGGCCCCATTCACAGCGCAGGATGGAGCTGGGGACTGAGGAGCTTTGGGGTCGTGGGGGGTCGCCGGGCGCTGAACGCCAGCCGGTAGTTAAATCTCTACCGCAACGATGACCACAATCACTCAACCTGCTACCAGTTCGATGTCGATGTGGAGGCAGGTGTAAAAAGGGGAGGGGTCAGGGGTCAGGTGAGAGGAGTGCAGGTGGTGGTTGGTGGTAGTGGGTTTGGTGGTCTGTGACTCAGATTTAGGTTACCAGCAGGGGAAGTGGCACTATAGAGGGACGCTTGTTCATATTTAGCAAAGCAAACCAAACATGATTCCATCTGAGGGTCGCTGCATTGCTGCGTTGGGAACAAGGGGACATAAAGAAAACGAGGAATCTGGGCCCTTTGTGACTTGCAAGATAAAGGGAAGCATACACACACACACACACACACACACACACACACACACACACACACACACACACACACACACACACACACACACACACACACACACACACACACACACACACACACACACACACACACACACACACACACACACGGCGAGGAGAGGACAGGTGTGCTGGAGGGAAAAGGGACTCTGACAGCAGAGTAAGCTACTGGTAAGTACTGGAATGCTAAAGTCAGCATTGCAGAGAAGTCATTGGTTGATGTGCTTCCTATTTGCTGGAGGGGGACTGCAACATTAACATGACCTATTTTCCTTCCAGTTTTAAACACATGCATGCTTACACACACACAATCCATTCACACACACACACACACACACACACACACACACACACACACACACACACACACACACACACACACACACACACACACACACACACACACACACACACACACACACACACACACACACACACACACACACACACACACACTACATTCAGAGAGAAACATTCCATAAGTGGTGTAACCGATGAGGCAAGATTTGACATGAACAACAGCAGCGAGGCTGAGACAGAGCCTTGTCCTGTAACTGCTGAAGAGAACACTTGAACTTTTCTCTCGTCACAGGCTCACCTAACAAACCGACCCTTCCTCAACACGCTCCCCCCTAATTCATCCAAACCTATTTTATTTTCTTCTTTAGAAATGTAAAAGGGGAACTGTAGGTAGACTCTTAGAAAGGCTCGGGCCCCCGGGCCACTTTAACTCATCACCTCTTCACTTGTCTCTTCACTGAGACGAGTCAGTCAGGTGTGATTGGAGAGGTAAGACAGAGACATTCCCATTACAGTATCTGGAACTGGTGCTGTAGAGCACAACACCGCTGACTCATGACAGGAAGGAGTGGGTGTTGGGGCTGAGATTCTTCATTTTATGTTGACTGAAAAGAGCTTGTTAAATATGACAAATGATTGTGCACGTTCATGTATAATTAAGCAATAAGGTTCGAGGGGAGTGTGGTATATGGCCAATATACCACGGCTAAGGGCTGTTCTTAAGCACGATGCAACGCAGAGGGCCTGGATACAGCTCTTAGCCATGGTATATTGGCCATATACCACAAATCCCTGAGGTGCCTTATTGCTTTTATAAACTGGTTACCAACGTAATTAGAGCAGTAAAAATAAATGTTTTGTTATACCTGTGGTATACGATCTGATATACCACGGCTTTCAGCCAATCAGCATTCAGTCCTCGAACCACCCAGTTTATAATTACTGTTATACTACATCATATATATTGTTCTTGTGCTGTAGCTCGTCACCATAGTGGCTTTTCAGGTCAGTGCCACTGATTTTCACACAAAGGGGGCTTGTGGAGATGAGATTCCTGCCAAAACACACGATATACACTCTATAGCATTGATGTCTCAGATCCCCATTTCCCTCCTCTGAGCACAACGTTATTTTTGTTTTTCCTTCAAAAAACAAACATAAAACCAGTCAATCAGTCAATGCTCCTCCCTCCAGAATGTCACGTTAGTGTGTTTTAGAAAAGTCGCTTAGCGGCAGTCTTAGCTAGTCTTCTCTCTTGTTTAGCTGACCTCTTCTGGGGCAAGGTGACGCTATCAGCTGCAGGGATCTTATCAGTCGGTGTAATGTGTCATAAGCGATAATGTACCTGAGTGCGGTTTGTCCTTCTCAGGGCGGAGCAGGAGTATCCTGTGGCTTGGTTGGACAGATGTGTGTGTGACGGCGGGAGATAGACGTGATACATGTACTGATGTGCCAGTCATTTCTGATGATACGCCCCCAAAGCCCTGGGGAACAGAAAAAAGCCAAGACATGGTTCTCTGTTTGATAAATATGAGGGAGATTTCATCTCCAAACAAGACTAACATTAGATTTCCGATTACGGGTACATGTCTAAAGGCAGTCAGCACTAGCTGGTGGAGTGGCTGGTTGCTTCATGATTTTTTGTTCTGTGACAGCTCTGCAAAGTGGTAGGAGAGGTAGAGTAGAGAGTGGTATTGAAATGTTTGGTGTTCTGGTCAAAACCCTTTATCTTTTGATTAATTAATGTAATCAGATCTTGAAGCCCTTAACATTGTTTCGTCTCCTTGTGTAAAAAAAACATTTCAGTGTGTGTGGCTGTGTGTGTGGCTGTGTGGTTGGCTGTGTGTGTGGCTGTGTGGTTGTGTGTGTGTGTGGCTGTGTGTGTGGCTGGGTGTGTGGCTGGGTGGTTGTGTGTGTGTGTGGCTGTGTGGCTGTGTGTGTGTGTGGCTGGGTGGCTGTGTGTGTGTGTGGCTGGGTGGTTGTGTGGCTGGGTGGTTGTGTGGCTGTGTGGCTGTGTGGCTGTGTGTGTGGCTGGGTGGTTGTGTGTGTGTGTGGCTGTGTGTGTGGCTGGGTGGTTGTGTGTGTGTGTGGCTGTGTGTGTGGCTGGGTGGTTGTGTGTGTGTGTGGCTGTGTGGCTGTGTGGCCAAGTGGAATGCACCTCTGCCTGCATCGACAGGTTATTCTGCTCCTTTCCAACATTTGTCAGACCCGCAGGGCTAGGTCATAGCTCGGTGTGTGTGTGTGTTTTCTGTCTGTGTGTTGTATGTGAGAAGTGTCCAAACTTTTGACTGGTACTGTATATTTTCTTTCTTTTTTGGGGGGGGGGGGGGGGGGGGGGGGGGGGGAAAGTTTTCAGTCCCAGGTTTGTGTGTGTGTGTGTGTGTGTGTGTGTGTGTGTGTGTGTGTGTGTGTGTGTGTGTGTGTGTGTGTGTGTGTGTGTTGCTCTGCATATGTTTCAAGTTTAAAGTTTTAATGTCACGTGCACAAGTACAGTGAAATGCCTTTCTTGCAAGCTCCATACCCAACAATGCAGTAATCAATATCAAAGTAACCCAAAAAGAACATAAGGCAGAACAAACACACAAGGAATAAAAATAAGAAATAAGAAGAACACGAGAAGGTAAAAAGCGATGTACAGGGTCAGTTCCAGGGTCAGTTCCAATACCATATTTACAATGTGCAGGGATGCTGAATCGATAGATGTAGATATGTATAGGGGTAAGGTGACTAGGCACCAGGATAAATGATAGTAGCAGCAGTGTAAATTATGATTGTACTGTATGTGAGTGTGTTTGTGTGTGTAGAGTCAGTATACATTTGTGTGCGTGTTATGTGTGTGTTGGAGTGTCAGTGTGCGTGAGTGTGTAGAGTCCTCTGTGTGCGTAGAGACAGTGACAATTTTTTTCAAACAAAAGCAAGTGTCAACTCAGATAGTCCGTGTAGCCATTCTGTTAGCTGTTTATCAGTCTTATAGCTTGGGGATAGAAGCTATTCAGGAACCTGTTGATATGTCAGACTTTGCACTGGTACCACTTGCTGTGCGGAAGCAGAGAGAACAGTCTATGGTTTGTGTTGCTGGAGTCTTTAACGATTTTCCGGACCTTCCTTTCACACTGCCTGATATAGAGGTCCTGGATGGCATGGAGCTCAGACCCAGTGATGTACTGGACTGTCCGCAGCACCCTCTGCAGCGCCATGCGACCGAGGGCGGTGCTGTTGCCATACCAAGCAGTGATGCAGCTAGTCAAGAGGCTCTCAGTGGTGCAGCTGTAGACATTGTTGAGGATTTGAGGACCCATGCCAAATCTTTTCAACGACTGTTTGCGTCTGAGTGGACCATTTTAAGTCCTTAGTGATTTGGACAAAGAGGAACTTAAAGCTCTCGACCCGCTCCACTACAGCCCCGTCGATGTGGATGGGGATGTGCTCACCACCCTCCGTTTCCTGCAGTCCACGATCAGCTCCTTGGTCTTGCTAATGTTGAAGGTGAGGTTGTTGTCCCGGCACCACACTGCCAGGTCACTGACCTCCTCCCTGTAGGCTGTCTCATCATAGTGTGTTATGTCATCTTTCTCCTCATAGTGTGTGTCGGTAGGTTTCCCATTGTGTGTGTGCTCCTTGTGTTTACTGTATGTGTTTTCAGGGGGTTGAGTAGGAGGAGGGGTTGAAATTAGTCTCTATTTCAGGGCTGGATTTTGGAGCGGCCCGTACTCTCTTTCAGCTCCAGCCGTGGCTGGGTGGTGGTGGGGGATAGTGTGTCGAGCCTCTGTAAAGAGGGCCTTGTTCCTGGGGCTGTATTGTTTTACCGGATTGCCCATTGTGCTCTCAGACAGACTGGGGGGTGGCCTGGTGCCAGCTCCAGCTCCACTGCCTGCCTGCCAGCCTGCTTGATGGGACGGGGCACACACGGAAACGAGTAGACCCAGACCTGACTAACGGGATGGATCAGATCCACCCAGGCCCGACCAGGGTCTGTTACAGACAGGACAGAGAGAGAGACACAGGCATGCACACACACACACACACACACACACACACACACACACACACACACACACACACACACACACACACACACACACACACACACACACACACACACACACACACACACACACACACACACACACACACACGCGCGCGCACACACATGAACAGCAAAGGGTAGAGTTCCCCTCCCCTTCCACAGTTAAATTCCCCACTTGATAGACTAACTACCTGGAGAGAGCTCTAGTGTGATAGATTGTGGGAGGTCTGACTCACTCATTGGTACTTTGCAGGTTTTATAAATGAACAAATATGTAATGACTCAGGAATTGTAAATAACTGGGTTTTGGAAGCCCTCCAATGGCAATCGCTTACTCTGACAATTCATCGTTAGATTACAGGGAGCTGGAGGAATTTACTTTGTCAGTTGGACCCCTTGGTTATCATGCAATTGGTACAAGAAACATCCATCTACATGTATTTGTTTATAAGTTTTATATTGCCAAATGCAGATATTACTAAGGGACTGAGTGAAGCTGGACGGATTAATCTCTTCTCATGCTCTCTTCACTCACTCTCCTCTCCCTTCTCTCTCTCTCTTCCCTCTCTTCTCTCTTCTCTCTTCTCTCTATATCTTCTCTCTCTCTCTTCCCTCTCTTCTCTCTCTGTCTTCTCTCTTCTCTCTTCTCTCTATATCTTCTCGCTCTTCGCTCTCTCTCTCTCTCTTTTCTCTCTCTCTCTCTTTTCTCTCTCTCTTCTCTCTCTCGCTCTCTCTCTCTCTCTCTCCTCTCTCTCCTCTCTCTCTTCTCTCTCTTCTCTCTCTTCTCTCTCTCTCTTCGCTCACTCATTTCTCTCTCTTCTCTCTATCTCTCTTTGCTCACTCACTTCTCTCTCTTCTCTTATCTCTCTCTCTGTCAGTGGTGAACTCCTCTGGTAAAGAAGGAATCTGCAGAGTAATGCAGGGCTCTGCTGAATGGGTCTGAGAAGACAATAAACATGTGAAACGCAGCTCGCACAATAACGGACGTCTAAATCTGTGCTCGGGGCAATGAGGAGGTGCAGGGAGCTTGGCAGTCTCTCTCTCTCTCTTTCTCTCTCTCTCTCTATAGTCAGACAGTCATGGTGGTTGGATGAGTGGATCAGCCTGAACTGGGAACAAAAAGCCCTTTTTGTCAAATAAAAGAGGGAGATGGAAGATGTCTTTGAGACACACTGGGAGGTTTGTAGTAAGTCCTTTAGTGTGTCTGTGTCTGCTATCATATTTAGGTGAGTTTCCCTTCATTGACGCCCAGTCCTTTGTGCCCAGGCTCTGTGTGGCTCACAGCATTGTCTTACTGAGGTCACTCTACATTCTTTCTCTCTCTCTCTCTCTCTCTCTCTCTCTCTCTCTCTCTCTCTCTCTCTCTCTCTCTGTCTCTCTCTCTCTCTCTCTCTCTCTCTCTTCTCCCAATTCAAGGCACTGGGCATCATTCATATCATATTGTTTTTGTATCTACTGTGACAGAAGCAGAACGAGATGGAGAGGAAGAATCTAGTCTGTACCAACAGCTCAATGGTCTCCTCCCTTCCCACCTGCTGTGTGTTGAAACAGCCCAGTGCCTAGTGAAACTGTTTTCTCTCTCTCAGACACTGACAATGGGCCGATAGAAGTAGCTTTGCTGTCAGCAGCACTAATTACATGTGTGAGTGTTAAATGATTGCTGCGTGTGTGAGGGATCAGCGGGACACTCTCATTGACACTCATAGTCACAGGTAATCCTACTGGCTTTACCATAAAACAACACCTCAGTTACTGCCGGTTACGCCCTCCACATGCCTCTCACTAACCACACTTTGACAGTTGTTTGTGTTTGTGCATATGTATGTGCATGAACGTTCTGGCTCACTTAGCCACTCAATGTTTCACTTTTCTTTACAGAGATTTCCAATTACTCAGCCCACAACAATCCTTCAATAACACCCAGTGGTGTCGGCTTCCGTGAACAATACCTGTGACAAATAATCCAGATATCTTTCCATGCTGAAACACAACACTAATCACAGTACCCCTCTATTGGTTCTGATGGCCCGGGTCTCTTTTTGGCCCACCATATAATTTATTAAATGGCCAATCTCCCTGGCCCCAGAGTGTGTGAGAGAAAGGGCCCCTCTCAGATGACTAAGTGTTTGTTTTTATTCTGTAATATAAGAGTTGGACTTTTTAACCATTGTGTAGAGGGGATCCTTTGTGTGACCGCTTAAAAAGACTACTCAATGTAAATGAATAAGATCAGGGTTAAGCCCTCTGGGGAGTGTGTGTGTGTGTGTGTGTGTGTGTGTGTGTGTGTGTGTGTGTGTGTGTGTGTGTGTGTGTGTGTGTGTGTGTGTGTGTGTGCGTGCGTGCGTGCGTGCGTGCGTGCGTGCGTGCGTGCGTGCGTGCGTGCGTGCGTGCGTGCGTGTGTGTGTGTGAATCTGATGCAGCCATCTTAATCCAGCACCCAGACTCTTGGCTCCTTCACTCATCAAAGAGAGAGCTCTGCAATAGTCAGGCCAGATTTAATCTGTGTTTGTTTGTGTGTGTGTTTGAGCAAGCATGTGTGTGTGTTTGAGCAGGCACGTGTGTGTGTGTGAGCCATGCATTGTGTCCCGTTGTACGCTCAAGGGCTTTACTCCCCGGTAGCCTTGTGCAATGCTAAGCTATGGTAGCGTTAGCATCATTGCTATCTCTTGGTCAACACTGGAGAGGGGTGAGGAGAACCATTGTTCCGTTCACCACACTCTGACAGTATAGGTTGTTTGATTGAAGTGCTGTTAGGTCTAGATAAACTGACACAGGCTGGAGTTTGCACCTCTCAGCATGAACAAACACAGTGAAGTTTGTACTGGTTCAGAGAGCTTGGGGAGAGGAGGGGATGTATAACCATCAGCATGCCGTTAGGAGTGTGAGCGTGTTTGAGTGTGTACAGTGCCTTGCAAAAGTATTCATCCCCCTTAGCTTTTGTCCTATTTTGTTGAATTACAACCTGTCATTTAAATAGATTTTTATTTGGATTTCATGTCATGGACATACACACAATAGTCTAAATTGGTGAAGTGAAATGAGAAAAAAAAACTTGATTAAAAAAATTATAATAAATAAAATACGGAAAAGTGGTGCATGCATAAGGTTTCACCCCCTTTGCTATGAAGCCCCTAAATAAGATATGCTGTGACCAATTATCTTCAGAAGTCACATAATTAGTTAAATAAAGTCCACCTGTGTGCAATCTAAGTGTCACATGATCTGTCACATGATCTCAGTATATATACACCTGTTCTGAAAGGCCCCAAAGTCTGCAACACCACTAAGCAAGCGGCACCATGAAGACCAAGGAGCTCTCCAAACAGGTCAGGGATAAAGTTGTGGAGAAGTACAGATCAGGGTTGGGTTGTAAAAAAATATCTGAAACTTTGAACATCCCATGGAGCACCATTAAATCCATTATTAAAAAATGGAAAGAATATGGCACCACAACAAACCTGCCAAGAGAGGGCTGCCCACCAAAACTCATGGACCAGGCAAGGAGGGCATTAATCAGAGAGGCAACAAAGAGACCAAAGATAACCCTGAAGGAGCTGCAAAGCGCCACAGCAGAGATTGGAGTATCTTTCCATAGGACCACTTTAAGACGTGAACTCCACAGAGCTGGGCTTTACGGAAGAGTGGTCAGAAAAAAGCCATTGCTTGAATAAAAAAATAAGCAAACACATTTGGTGTTCGCCAAAAGGCATGTGGGAGACTCCCCAAACATATGGAAGAAGGTAATTTGGTCAGATGAGACTAAAATTGCGCTTTTTGGACATCAAGGAAAACGCTATGTCTGGCGCAAACCCAACACCTCTCATCACCCCGAGAATACCATCCCCATAGTGAAGCATGGTGGTGGCAGCATCATGCTGTGGGGATGTTTTTCGTCGGCAGGGACTGGGAAACTGGTCAGAATTGAAGGAGTGATGATGGCGCTAAATACAGGAAAAATGTTGAGGGAAACCTGTTTCAGTCTTCCAGAGATTTGAGACTGGGACGAAGGGTCACCTTCCAGCAGGACAATGACCCTAAGCATACTGCTAAAGCAACACTCAAGTGGTTTAAGGGGAAACATTTAAATGTCTTGGAGTGGCCTAGTCAAAGCCCAGACCTCAATCCAATAGAGAATCTGTGGTATGACTTAAATATTGCTGTACACCAGCGGAACCCATCCAACTTGAAGGAGCTGGAGCGGTTTTGCCTTGAATAATGGGCAAAAATCCCAGTGGTTAGATGTGCCAAGCTTAAAGAGACATACCCCAAAAGACTTGCAGCTGTAATTGCTGCAAAAGGTGGCTCTACAAAGTATTGACTTTGGGGGGGTGAATAGTTATGCACGCTCAAGTTTTCAGTTTTTTTGTCTTATTTCTTGTTTGTTTCACAAGAATTTTGTATCTTCAAAGTGGTAGGCATGTTGTGTAAATCAAATGATACAAACCCCCCAAAAATACATTTTAATTCCAGGTTGTAAGGCAACAAAATAGGAAAAATGCCAAGGGGGGTGAATTCTTTCGCAAGCCACTGTATACGACTGCTGAACTGAGACAGTCTTTAGCTAATGTTAACTGACTGCATCAGGTGATCCAGACTCATTAACATAGCCAGGTGGTGATTGAGGATAGGTTCTGACCTGAGGAGTAGAGGAAGAGAAAAATAGACTAGAAAAAAACTGAGAGAGAGAGAGCGAGAGGAGGGGAGAGGGAAAAAGAGAGAGAGTGTGGAAATATACCTGCATGCATCAATCCTTTCATCACAACAAACTGTTGCCAAGATACATAGATCACTTTATATTAAATTCCTTGAACTAAACTGACACAGTTGTAAATTATATTATAAAAGGCTTGTGTGTGTGCGTATATGCATGTGTTCATTGCAGACCTTTTTTTTCTCCATTTCCAATCTTACACTGCTAGAGATCACTTCTTCATGACATTTTGCTGAATTATTTGTCATTCCTAAATGACCATTGAATCATTCCATTATTTTAATAATGAAGAAGTCACAGTCTGGAGTTGGATTTTTATATATGACTATGCTATGTAAATGTGCTATTTGAAATGTTTGGTCCCACATCAGTTCTGTTTTTACAGTGGTATTTTATTCAACAAATGATGTGCATTAGTTGTGCTAAGGTCATTGTTAGTGTGAAAGGTTTAAAAGCTTCCGGTTTCTGGTCCAGTTGAATTTTCTCCCTGTATTATGTTATTGGTCTTGATTCGGGCTTCTGATTGATTCATTTTGGCAGTCTGTATGAAATGAAATAGCAATGATTCTAAATAAGACATGTTGTTGTGGTACTTAGACCTACTCTATTCGTTATCCCCTTTAACGCTAACATTCCTCTGTCTTTAATTTACTAGTGTCTCCATTCCAATCAGCAATGCTTTTACAGCCTCATGAATAGATATAATATACAGTTAAGGCCTGACAAATGCTTCCAGGGAGGGGTTTCATGTTTCCTCATCTGCAATCTGTACTTCACAGTTTCCTTCACGGACACTTGCTTATAGTCAACATAACAAACTGGCACACTGACATCGTGTTCCTTCTCTCTCTTGCACTCTGCTCTGTTTTCCTCGTGTTTTCATTGACTGGTGCAGTGACAGTGTTTGTGGTGAAGTTGGTAAATGACAGTGAATTTGGTATGAAATGTTTGGTTTTCTGTGTTGTTCAGTTTTCTTGACTCAACCCTGACGCGCACGCATGCACACACACACACACACACACACACACACACACACACACACACACACACACACACACACACACACACACACACACACACACACACACACACACACACACACACACACACACACACACGCACACACGCACACACACACACACACACTCCTGTCCTCCCATTCCTGAGGCTGGCAGGTGTGATGGGTAACTGCTCTGAGCTCAGGTTGGCAGCAGGGCGTTAGAGACGCGAGACAGTTGTAGGATGGAGGGATGAAAGATGAGAGGAGAGACGGGAGGGGAGAGAGGGGCTTCCAGTCAATGCAGCAGACACCCCCTGTTGCTTTGAGCCCCCACTGATCCCCAGCTGTTATTACGCCCCCGTTGATCACTTCTAGGTGTCGACACATTATCTCACCATTATAGCCTCAGAAGGTTTAGCGAACTCAAAACCAATATCCCCCCAGGCTTGTATTGTCATGTAACTGAGGCCTATTATCACTGCAGTGGGACAAACTCAACTACTACTTCAGACTGCCTCTCGACTCCGCCTCTCAGTCAATATGTCATGAACCAGTGAAGACGGTAGCTACGACATTTGATGTCAGTTATGTGTCAGTTATATAGTACATTCAATTATGTGTTGCATTTCTATTTTTAGCAGATGCTCTTATCCAGATCGACTTACAGGAGCAATTAGGGTTAAGTGGCTTGCTCAAGGGCACATCGACAGATTTTTCACCTAGTCGGCTCAGGGATTTGAACCAAACTACTGGCCCAATGCTCTAAACTGCTAGGCTACCTGCAGTATTGTTCAAATGGATTGTGTCTGATGTGTCGTATGACTGACCCTAATTGGCTTTGCTAATACCTGAAACCAATAGGAAATGCAGTAGCAGACAGTGATCTAGAATCACCATCCTACTGTCAGAGCTGTCAAATGATTCCAACGGCCTTGCGTTCTCTCTGGGTCTTTATCTCTCAGAGAGGGCTGGCTGATTGGGCTCGTATAGGCTGTTATCAGCATGTCCAGTTTGTAATTAGGGAAGAGAGGGACAGGACATCTCCAGTATCCACCTCCATATTACTCCTCCTCTCTTTAACGAGGCCCATCAACCTCTCTCCATCTCTCTCTCCATCTCTCTCCTCAGCAGCACCTGTAGCCAGCCCTGGCTGCTCCTTATTCTTCTCCAGTTCTCCAGAGAAGTGTTTGGGGTTCCCGGTTCCCAGCGCTTGGGGTCTCTCTGGAGAGCAATAGGGCAGTGTGTGATAGCATCTAGCATAACTACAGCGCTTCGGAGAGGGGTGTGTGTGTGGGTTTGGCATCCGTTAATCAGAGTCTGAGAGGGAGGGAGGGTCAGGAGGGGTGGTGGGGGTGGGGTCTGGATGGTGTTAACAGAGAATTAGGAGAATACTCTTTTCCTCTCCATAGGTTAGTGTTTACCCATCCTGGCTCGATCTGAGGGAGAAGGGGTTGGGGGATCAGGGAATGGGTCTGAACTCTGACCTCTCTATAACTAACCTTGACATGAGATCAACACGGCAGTGACAGGCACTCAGTGTCAGCTACCGTGCGTGTGTGTGTGTGTGTGTGTGAGAGAGGTCATGTCACTTCATCATTTACAGAGCTGGGACTGTGAGATAGGAGGGTTGTAAATCAGAGGAATAGACTGTGTCAATGAGGAGGTGTGGAGGTGTGTTCTCTAGGGGGTATGATATAATTGGATAATCATAATCATTATCACCAACCATAGAATAACCTCTCGTATAAATGTATGAATAGATTGAGGAGAAGTTGCAGTCTTTTCTCTTCTCCATCACAAAAGCCTCCGCAGCTCCTATAGATTGTTATGTTGTCTACTCTCAAAAGAGAATGCGTTCACATGTGACTCTCTCTCCCTGATCACATGAAACCTGGTGTATAAATGGGCATTCTTAAGGCAGATTGATTCTGCGTCTCTCCAGTGTTCCTGGTTTGTATCAGAGCGCATTCACGGTTCCCGGGGGACGGCCTCCTTTGTCAGCTCTAGAGAAGTTAAATCATATATAAAACAAATGAATTGCCCCTGTTAGATCACTCAAGCACTCACCCAAGGGAACATGTGCTTATCAACCACACAACACACACCCACACCCACACCCACACACACACACACACACACACACACACACACACACACACACACACACACACACACACACACACACACACACACACACACACACACACACACACAGCATTGCTCTTAGCGTTCCTCTGCTTGCCAGCCCAGTCCTCTGTGGAATTGAAGGTTACTCCTCTCCATCTGCTGTCCTCTTTAGAGCACTACCAGCTCCTATTTTAATTACAGCTTCCCCTTTTCTTCACTACTTCACCTCTCTCCCTCTGTCCCTATCCCTCTCTACCTCTGTCCCTACCCCACACACACTGGTCCATCTGTCCCAATAGAGACCCCTTTGTCGTTTATGATGGCCATACTTGTAGCTCATTCAGCAGGGGTACAGTTGTGATGAGTCTTTACAACCCCAGCAGAGTCCATGGCTTTATTCCGCTCTATTCACTACTGTAGAGGTCACTCTGATTGCAACCTTTATGACCATGCTAACTGGTGCCACGGCAGACATGACAGCAGGGCTCAGATTGCTGTATTCAGCCAGGACAAGGGTTCTGTTTTTGGGGTGTGTTTATGATCCAAACTGGTTGTGTGTGTGTGTGTGTGTGTGTGTGTGTGTGTGTGTGTGTGTGTGTGTGTGTGTGTGTGTGTGTGTGTGTGTGTGTGTGTGTGTGTGTGTGTGTGTGGATTCCAATTGTTGTGTTTTTGTCCCGTTGTGTGTGACCGTATTGAGAGTGTCTGTGTGTTCTGCTCCCTGTCATCTATCTCTCAGAGTGCCACCACAACAAAAGTCTCTTCTCTGACCCTGTTTGTTTTCTATGTGTCTGGAGGAGCAGGGGGAGAGGAGGGGGGAGAGGAGGGGGGACAGGAGGGGAGAGTGGAGGGGGGAGAGGAGGGGGGACAGGAGGGGAGAGAGGAGGGGGGACAGGAGGGGAGAGTGGAGGGGGGACAGGAGGGGAGAGTGGAGAAGGGGGAGAGGGGGGAGAAGATAGAGGTGGGGGAAGAGGTAGGAAGGGGGAGAGGAGGAGGGGAGGGGGCAGAGGAGGAGGGGAGAGGAGGTGAGAGAGAGGAGGTGGGAGGAGCAGCAGGGTCCATTGGTTACGACAGAGTGAGCCTAACACACTGAGAAATGGAGCCCCTAAGTTTCTATGCTACTTTATGTTCTACTATCAAACAGAATAGTGCCAGAATACACCTTTTGAAGCCGTTCTAGTTGAATTAAGGATGACTCCAATGACATTGACATCACTCGAAATTTAGCATATTTATGTGATATGTTGATTTGTTGTCCCACTCACTGGTGTTAAACGGGATACAGTATAGCAGCGTTGATGTGTTTTCAACTTGTCACGTTCTGACCCTAGTTATTGTGTTAATCCTTTGTTTTGTTGGTCAGGACGTGAGCTGGGTGGGCATTCTATGTGTTGTGTTTCTATGTTGGGTTTATTGTGTTGCCTGATATGGTTCTCAATTAGAGGCAGGTGTTTGACGTTTCCTCTGATTGAGAACCATATTTAAGGTAGGCTGTTCTCACTGTTTGTTTGGGGGTGTTTGTCTTCCGTGTCTGTGTATGTCGCACCACACGGGACTGTTTCGTTTTCGTTCGTGTATGTAGTCTGTTCCTGTTCGTGCGTTCTTCGTGTTATTATGTAAGTTCGTTTGTTCAGGTCTGTTGACTTCGTTTATTGTTTTGTAGTTTGTTCAAGTGTTCATAGTGTTTCGTCTTGTTATAATAAATCCTTATGTCTACATACCTCGCTGCGTGTTAGTCCGATCCATGCTCCTCCTCGTCTGAGGAGGAGAACGACTTCGACGACCGTTACACAACTGATCCCCTATTAGGGATGCTGTGAAGCAGCCAGATCGCTCAAGATTGACTTCGAAATTGTCCTGAGGACGTCGGGGAATGCCTTCAAAACCGTCCACTAGAGGCAACAGTGCCATCAAGTATTCTTGGGTTTTGCTGTGGATGTGGGTGGCGGACGGGCGTAATCCCATGAAAGGGAAAGGGGGATACCTAGTCAGTTGTATGTGTCTTCCGCATTTAACCCAACCCCTCTGAATCAGAGAGGTGACACGTTATTATGATTTTTTTACCCTATCCAAAACCTTAATCAATTCTTATTTACAATAACGTCCTACCCCGGCCAAACCCTAACGATACTGGGCCAATTGTGCTCTGCCCTATGGGACTCCAAATCACAGCCGGTGGTGATACAGCCTGGAATCGAACCAGGGTCTGTAGTGACACCTCTAGCACTGAGATGCAGTGCCTTAGACTGCTGCGCCACTCGAGAGCCCGAACCCCCAAGCCGACTAGGTGTAACATCTGTCGATGTGCCCTTGAGCAAGGCATTTAACCCTAATTGCTCCTGTAAGTCACTCTGGAGCTGATGTTTATTCACTAAAATGTAAATAAGCATCAGAATCTGAAGTCAAATGAATAAAACTGTGAGATCTTGTTTTGTGAAGATCAGAGAGAGGGTGGGACACCGAGACTTTAACCAATAGAAACAGACAGAGAGGCGTTGTGAATAAAAGGTGTGCCCTCCTGGCCCTCAGGTGGGAGTATTGGCATACCTTGACCCTTTCAGATGTGAATGAGGAGACTGGCTGATTTTACCTGTCTAACTGCAAAACAAACCCAGAGCTCCTCCACCCCCATGTTAAACTGACCTGAGGTGGTTCTCTTTTGTAGAGTCACACACACCCACACTTTGACCTTTTAGGGAGTAACAGGGTGGGCCGTTGCCTCCCAGCAGGACTAAACAAACTCCCAGCTGGAGTCTCAGCTATGCAAATGAGCCCTAAATACCTCTAACCCTCTCCTGAATGGACCAGCCCCGGGGGACTAACGCACCCCTGTAATCAGCATGAACTCAGGACAGGGAAGGGGGTGTGTGTGCCTGCCTTTTAAGTCCACTTACCCCAAGGGTTGTAAGTGGTATTATCAAAGACATTCCCTGGTCTAGCCCACATTCTGTTACAGTAGAATACATGAATAAACCCAGTACTGCTACCTTCTCTGTGATCATACAGGAATATCCACTATTAACCTCCTACTTTCATAAATGATTACCGATTGTGAGAATAAACCATGACACCCAAACGTTTCTCTTTAAAAAAAAATAGTTATTGATCACAAAAACTCAACATTGACCATTAAACAGCATGAAAGTCACCCCAAGTCTTTCTTCAGGGTCTGAGATTTGGGGTCAGAGTGTGCTGTGTACTCAGACCTATAAAATCAAGGTGAATAAGAACACCAGGCACCACTCTGTAGGACAGCAGCCATTGTGGAAGGGTACAATTAGTGGACAATGCGGAGAACTGTGGCAGGTCTCAGGATTTAACAGCGGGTCATGTGTTAATGGAACTTTGTGTTGGGTTAGAGCTACACACGGGGTGGAGGTGTTTACTATACTCTGTGTGACAGTGGTAAATGTGGGTGTTTTTACACAACGTCTCAAAGTAATTTTCTCCTGGAGGATATGTGAAGTACCTCCTGTCCTCATATAACTGATAGAGAAGATGACGTGATGGTTTGTGATGGTGTGTGTGATGGTGTGTGTGATGGGGTGTGTAAGAGTGAGAGAGAGTTCAGGAGATGTATTTGCCCATTTTTATGATACGATGACTGTGTGTTGTATACTGTCCTGTAGATGCCCCCATCTGGAAAACAATCTAGCGGGAACACTGGTGCGTGAGTGTGTGTGTGTGTGTGTGTGCGCGCGTGTGTGTATGTGGGTGTTAGGGTTGGGTGATATGGACAAAATATTGTATCACAATATTTTTCTCATTTTTGACGGTATTGCAGTATTTTGCAATATTTTACATTTCTGAATATCGAAAGTTCTTAATATGTTTTATGGGAAGTGAATGACCCTAGAACGGCTACAAATACATTTGAATTGATTTTAATGGGCTTCCTCAGTTCAGATGGTTTTATACTCAACCAAACTAGGACCAAACGGAAGTTGTCCAATTTGTAGAACTTTTCATTTATTTATCACTGTATCAAAATACCTTTATAGCCGGTATTGTGGATCCATACCGGTATACTGATATTCACAATATATCGCCCAGCCATAGTGTGTATGTGGTGAAGAGGAACTGGCCGGTCTTGTTTCGCTGGTAGAAGGTGAAAGCGGTTGAGGATGCACTGCAGCTCCAGGCAGAGAGGAGTTTACTGTGCTTACCCACACTTACATCTACCCCCTTCAATGTCTATTCTATTCTATTCAATCTGTTTTCATGTCATTGTATGGCTGTATTAACACGTCCCTGTTTCTCAACCTGTTCCCTATCACATTGGAACTCCTCGGATGTCAGGCAGCAGACAGCGTTGTTACACTTTAGATACCAGGAGGGATTAAGCAAGAACAGGATTTCTATTAAAACGAGAGAAGGAGGTAATCAGTGACACTCCTCTAATTGTGCTTGGCAAGCTGTTACAGTATACTTACTGTACACGGCAGCAGTCTGCCTGCTTCAAGTAAACCATATTAGCTGTCTGACAGCTTACCAGGACTCTAATTACAGGTTTCTCTAAGTCCTGCGTGTTACAACACTTATGTTGCCTGGTTGCTTTTAATACTTGACTCTGGATTGGCTTTTTTCCCCCGTCGTTTTTCTTTTTTATCCCGGAGCAAATTTCTTCCTCCACTCAGAAGAAAAAGAGTAGTTCCCTCCTGCCATCGTTTTAAAGACCTGCTTACATGCAGAAATTACCAGCATGTAATTGATAAGCAGGTGTGATCTGTGGGCTCTTTTTTCCCTTTTTCTTTTTTTGTTGCCAGGGGGACGTGTGGGCTCGTGATGTTGGCACGAGAACTGGCGATTCCAGTTCTGGAGCTCCATGTCTCACTGTGTTATTATTTTGAGGTTTCTCCTCTCTTCTTCTGTCTCTCTTTCACTCCATCTCTTTTGCAATATTTGGTTCTCATTTTCAATCTCTTACCTCATCTTGTTTACCTTCTTTTCCTATATGTTTTAATCATTCCTATTTCCCTCCATTACATCATTCCCCACTCTGCCTCTCCTTCTTCTTTCTTTTTCGTTCCTTCTGTAAACTGTCATGCTTGTGGTTAACTTCTGAAGACATTTTAATCCATGCGTGTCTCTCCGTTAGCTATGACGCTAACTCAGACAGCCATAGGTTACTACAGGCTAGCCTGGCCTGCAGTGTCCCATGATGTCTTTCTAGCACTAGGCCACACCCCCATCTCACTGTTGCCTTGGTCCTGACCACCTAGTATGTGCTGTTGCTGACTATGTGAAAGCATTGTTGAAGATTTAGGATAATTGGTCTGAGAAATTAGGAGGCATGTTTTTGAACAGACATGCTTTCCCACACGCATACTTCCCAACAGAGCTCCAGAGAATTAATGATCCCTACTTTACCCCACCAAACCCCAGTAGGCACCAGCTAACTGTTCGTCCCCAGCCTCAAACCAGTACCCTAAGAGCTTCCTTCCTTCCTTCCCTCTCTCTCTCTCTCTCTCTCTCTCTCTCTCTCTCTCTCTCTCTCTCTCTCTCTCTCTCTCTCTCTCTCTCTCTCTCTCTCTCTCTCTCTCTCTCTCTCTCTCTCTCTCTTTAATTAGCATGATTATCAATCTAAACAATAGTTAGAATAATTGCAGCATTAAAGGCAGTCATCTCCAGGGCAGGCACTTCCTGTCGGTGATGACAGACACATGAGCAGCTTCCTCTTCCTTTAGGATGGAGTGGGGTTGGGGGACAGGGCGGGGTCTGTCATCATGACTAATCACTCAGCAGCGCTATTGGAGCTAATGGGCTAATAATGAGTTTTTCTCAATGTATCATGCAATATAGAATGAGTTAATGCTAAACAATGATATTGTTTGACGGTAGGAGGGGATGTAAAGTGAGTTCAGAGAGTGGATAGGGTGGAGTTGACTGTAGTACAATGATCTCTTATCTGTTCATATATCTGGGAGGGTCTCATTGCTGAAATGAGTTGACATTAACGCAGTATTTGTCTATAGTGTATAATTACACTGGTAAAATATGTAATTTCAAATCATAATTTGAAATGAAGTAGAGTTGATTTGACATAATGTCAGCTATATTCCTCCCCCAGCATCCTCTCTGCCAGACCTGTTCCTCCCTCCTTCCATCTGTTTTTTTTACCGGTCCCCCTCCGTATCCACCTGCATGGCGGGTGGCTTCAACGCAGTAGCCTAATGGCCTACCTGTCCCATCATCAGCTATTATCACCCTGAGAACCAAAACAAAGGAGCCCATCGCCCTGTCGCACAGGTCCACAGTGACACTTTCTCACACTCTGTGACATGTTTATATCCAAACAGAGCCGGGCCTGACTGCTGCTGGGAAATGCCCCATCAGCAGCTCGTCCCCCTGATAGCTGAGCTGTCATACTCAGAGCCTCACACTACTCACAGCTCAGCTCCCCGTCTGACCTGCTTTGTTTCCACACACTCGTCTTTCTTGCTCCAAAGAAGTCAGTCACAGTTTTTTAGGTGGGATTGGGAGGGGGCTTCTTGGGGGGTTGATATACAGGTTCATATTCGAACATTCAATGAAGGCATGCACATAATATATAATTGTGTGGAAGTCATAATTTACTTTCTCCTCGAATGTCTTAGCAAGTAAGTAGCGATGTTCTACAAGCAGTGTTGATGTATTTTCTTAGCTATGCATGGGCAGGGGTTTCCTGACAAATCAAATTAAATTGTATTTGTCACATGCGCCGAATACAACCGGTGTAGACCTTAACGTGAAGTGCTAACTTACAAGCCCTTAACCAACAATGCAATCCGGTACCGCTTGACGTGCGTTAGCAGAGAGAAAAGTCTATGACTTGGGTGACTGGGGTCTTTTACAATTTTTTGGGCCTTCCTCTGACACCGCCTAGTATATAGGTCCTGGATGTCAAGAAGCTTGGCCCCAGTGATGTACTGGGCCGTAAGAACTACTCTACAGCGCCTTACGGTCAGATGCCAAGCAGTTGCCATACCAGGCGGTGATGCAACCGGTCAGGATGCTCTGGATGGTGCAGGTGTATAACTTTTTGAGGATTTGGGGACCCA
The DNA here is from genome assembly GCF_016432855.1 of Salvelinus namaycush. Classification (NCBI taxonomy): domain Eukaryota; kingdom Metazoa; phylum Chordata; class Actinopteri; order Salmoniformes; family Salmonidae; genus Salvelinus; species Salvelinus namaycush. The sequence goes on from NC_052344.1 coordinate 9,468,646, forward strand.
TGCCAAATCTTTTCAGTCTCCTGAGATGGAAAAGGTGTTGTCGTGCCCTCTTCACAACTGTCTTGGTGTGTTTGGACCATGATAGTTTGTTGGTGATGTGGACACCAAGGACTTTGAAACCGTCGACCCGCTCCACTCCACAGTCCCGTCGATGTTAATGGGGGCCTGTTCGGCCCTCCTTTTCCTATAGTCCACAATCAGCTCCTTTGTCTTGCTCACATTGAGGGAGAGGTTGTTGTCCTGGCACCACACTGCCCGGTCTCTGAACTCCTCCCTATAGGATGTCTCATCGTTGTTGGTGATCAGGCCTACCACTGTTGTGTCGTCAGCAAACTTTATGATGGTGTTGGAGTTGGAGTGCATAATGGACTATGGTTTGGATTGTTTCTATTGTGTGAAGTCAAGCATGGTGAGTGGGGAACTTTGCGGGGTCTGTCACCCTGTTATTTCTGTCCTGGAGTATTGTAGCTGGATTAAAATTGAGGAAGTGGCTGTTGTGTACTGTTCCGTTGGCTTTAACTTCTTTGGGCTGCAAGCCTGAAGCCGGGCACAATATGACAACAGCCACTTCAAGTGCAGGGCGCGAAATTCAAAAGATATTTTTTAGAAATATTTAACTTTCACACATTAACAAGTCCAATACAGCATATGAAAGATAAACATCTTGTGAATCCAGCCAACATGTCCGATTTTTAAAATGTTTTACAGCGAAAACACCACATATATTTATGTTAGCTCACCACCAAATACAAAAAAGGACAGACATTTTTCACAGCACAGGTAGCATGCACAAAGCCAACCTAACTAACCAAAAACCTCCCGGGTGGCGCAGTGGTCTAGGGCACTGCATCGCAGTGCTAGCTGCGCCACCAGAGTCTCTGGGTTCGCGCCCAGGCTGGGCTGGGTTCGTGCCCAGGCTCTGTCGCAGCTGGCCGCAACCGGGAGGTCCGTGGGGCGACGCACAATTGGCATAGCGTCGTCCGGGTTAGGGAGGGTTTGGCCGGTAGGGATATCCTTGTCTCAGTATGTAAAAATGTAATAAAATGTATGCACTCTACTGTAAGTCGCTCTGGATAAGAGCGTCTGCTAAATGACAAAAAAAAAAAAAAAAAAAAAAAGAACCAACCAAACTAACCAAGAAACAACTTCATCAGATGACAGTCTTATAACATGTTATACAATAAATCTATGTTTTGTTCGAAAAATGTGCATATTTGAGGTATAAATCAGTTTTACATTGCAGCTACCATCACAGCTACCGTCACAAATAGGACCGAAGCAGCCAGAGTAATTACAGACACCAACGTCAAATACCGAAATACTCATCATAAAACATTTCTGAAAAATCGATGGTGTACAGCAAATTAAAGACAAACATCTTGTGAATCCAGCCAACATTTCCGATTTTTTAAGTGTTTTACAGCGAAAACACAATATAGCATTATATTAGCTTACTACAATAGCCTACCACACTACCGCGTTCATTCATCAAGGCACGTTAGCGATAGCAATAGGCACGTTAGCGATAGCGAATAAACCAGCAAAAGATATATAATTTTTGACTAACCTTGATAAGCTTCATCAGATGACAGTCCTATAACATCAGGTTATACATACACTTATGTTTTGTTCGAAAATGTGCATATTTAGAGCTGAAATCAGTGGTTATACATTGTGCTAACGTAGCATCTTTTTCCCAGAATGTGCGGATATTTTTATGACACTCAACTATTCTGACCAAATAACTCTACATAAACGTTACTAAAAAATACATGTTGTATAGGAAATGATAGATACACTAGTTCTTAATGCAATCGCCGTGTTAGAATTCTGAAAATAACTTCATTACGACATCCAGCTTAGTTATAGCGAGAGAGTGCCCAAACTCTGGGCGCAAACTACTAGTACAACATGTTTGACAGATATATGAAATAGCATCATAAAATGGGTCCTACTTTTGACGATCTTCCATCAGAATGTTGTACAAGGGGTCCTTTGTCCAGAACAATCGTTGTTTGGATTTAGAATGTCCTCTTCTCCAGTCAATTAGCACAGAAAGCTAGCAAAGTGGCGCGAAGCTCTCCTTCCTGAACATACGCAGACAAAGCAACACGCCTAACGTCCCGAAAAAATTTCAATAATCTAATAAAACTATATTGAAAAAACATACTTTACGATGATATTGTCACATGTATCAAATAAAATCAAAGCCGGAGATATTAGTCGTCTATAACGACAGCTTATCAGAAGGCAATACCAGGTCCCTTCTCGCACTCTCCAGAAAACAGGAAACTGGTGACACGTCATACAAAGAGCTTTTATTCGACCCCAGATCAAGTTATACACTCCATTTCTTCTCTCACTGCCTGTCGACATCTAGTGGAAGACGTATGAAGTGCATGTATACTAATAAATATCAAGGACATTTATAGGCAGGCCCTAGAACAGAGCATCGATTTCAGATTTTCCACTTCCTGTCAGGAAGTTTGCTGCAAAAGGAGTTCTGTTTTACTCACAGATATAATTCAAACGGTTTTAGAAACTAGAGAGTGTTTTCTATCCAATAGTAATAATAATATGCATATTGTACGAGCAAGAATTGAGTACGAGGCCGTTTGAAATGGGCACCTTTTATCCAGGCTACTCAATACTGCCCCTGCAGCCCAAAGAGGTTAAGGAAGTAACAGTGGAGACTTTTGGCATTGGTAGGAAAAATGGCCACTGCTATTTTTCCTCACAAGGTAGTACATTTTTGTGGGCTTCTTATCACGCGTGAGGATTTCTCATCAGGACCTTAGTTTCTGGGTCTTTTTAAGAGTAGTCCTTCTTGATCTTTGCTCTGCATGGGACATCCCCTTACATACCCATTCAGAGACCTGTAGCATAGCATCACTGCCAGCAGCCATATCCTTCCAGAGAAAAATGCTATCCTGTAAGACAACCAAGCAAATTTTTTTACTTTCAGTGTTGAAAAGCGATATCCCAAGCATAAATACAGTAAAGTACACACACTAAAGGTTAAAAAAAAAATTGGGAGCAAAATTGTTTTTTGGACACAACTGCAAAGTTCAAGGAGTAGGGCTTTCAAGGAGTTGATCTGATGAGAAGTCGTAATGTCATCGGACTTCCTGTCACGTTCCTGACCTGTTTTCCTTGTTTTTGTATGTGTTTAGTTGGTCAGGGCGTGAGTTGGGGTGGGCATTCTATGTATTGTGTTTCTATGTTGGGTTTAATGTGTTGCCTGATATGGTTCTCAATTAGAGGCAGGTGTTTGACGTTTCCTCTGATTGAGAACCATATTAAGGTAGGCTGTTCTCACTGTTTGTTTGTGGGTGATTGTTGCTGTGTCTGTGTCTGTGCACCACACGGTACTGTCTCGTTCGTTCACGTCGTTTATTTGTTTTGTATTTTGTCAGTGTTCTGTTTTGGTTGGATCTTCATAAAATTTCATTATGTATTCAGCACCCGCTGCGCATTGGTCCGCTCAATCACCTATAGACGATCGTAACAGAATCACCCACCAACGAACGATCAAGCAGCGGGTTAACGGGCAGCAGCAACAGCGCAAGAAGGAGGAATGGACATGGGAGGAAGTTTTGGACTGCAAAGGTTGCTACACATGGGAGGAGATCCTGGCTGGAAGAGATCGCCTCCCATGGGAACAGCTGGAGGCAGTTAGGAGAGCAGAGGCAACCGGAGAGAGGAACCGGCGTTATGAGGGTATGCGGCTAGCACGGAAGCCTGTGAGTCAAGCCCCAAAATTTATTGGGGGGGGGGAGGCTACAAGGGAGTGTGGCGAAGTCAGGTAGGATACCTGCGCCAACTCCCCGAGCTTAGAGTACGGGCAGACACCGTGTTATGCGGTAAAGCGCACGGTGTCTCCTGTACGTGTGCTTAGCCCGGTGCGGGTTATTCCACCTCCCCGCACTGGCAGGGCTAGATTGAGTATTGAGCCGGATGTCATGAAGCCGGCCCAACGCATCTGGCCACCAGTGCGTCTCCTCGGGCCGGCATACATGGCACCAGCCTTACGCATGGTGTCCCCGGTTCGCCTACATAGCCCAGTGCGGGTTATTCCACCTCCCCGCACTGGTCGGGCTACGGGGAGCATACAACCAGGTAAGGTTGGGCAGGCTCAGTGCTCAAGGGAGCCAGTACGCCTGCATGGTCCGGTATATCCGGCGCCACCTCCCCGCCCCAGCCCAGTACCACCAGTGCTTACACCACGCACCAGGCTTCCTGTGAGTCTCCAGAGCCCTGTTCCTCCTCCACGCACTAGCCCTATGGTGCGTGTCTTCAGCCCGGTACCACCAGTTCCGGCACCACGCACTAAGCCTCCTGTGCGTCTCCAGAGCCCTGTTCCTCCTCCACGCACTAGCCCTGTGGTGCGTGTCTCCAGCCCAGTACCTCCAGTTCCGGTACCACGCACCAAGCCTCCTGTGCGCCTCCAGAGTCCTGTGCGTCCTGTTGCTGCTCCCCGCACTAGCCTGAAGGTGCGTGTCCTTAGCCCGATACCTCCAGTTCCGGCACCACGCACCAGGCCTACAGTGCGCCTCAGCCGGCCAGAGTCTGCTGTCTGCCCAGCGGCGCCTGAACTGCCCGTCTGCCCAACGCCGTCTGAGCTGTCCGTCTGCCAAGCGCCGCCTGAACTGCCCGTCTGTACTGAGCCTTCAAAGCCGCCCGTCTGTACTGAGCCTGCAAAGCCGCCCGTCTGTACTGAGCCTTCAAAGCCACCCGTCTGTCATGAGCCTTCAGAGCCGTCTGCCAGACAGGAGCCGCTAGAGCCGTCCGCCAGACAGGAGCCGCTAGAGCCTTCCGCCAGACAGGAGCCGCTAGAGTCTTCCGCCAGACAGGAGCCGCTAGAGCCTTCCGCCAGACAGGAGCAGCCAGAGCCTTCCGCCAGCCATGAGCAGCCAGAGCCTTCCGCCAGCCATGAGCAGCCAGAGCCTTCCGCCAGCCATGAGCAGCCAGAGCCTTCCGCCAGCCATGAGCAGCCAGAGCCTTCCGCCAGCCATGAGCAGCCAGAGCCTTCCGCCAGCCAGCCATGAGCAGCCAGAGCCGCCAGCCAGCCATGAGCAGCCCCTCAGTCCGGAGCAGCCCCTCAGTCCGGAGCTGCCCCTCAGTCCGGAGCTGCCCCTCATTCCGGAGCTGCCCCTCAGTCCGGAGCTGCCCCTCATTCCGGTGTTTCCCCTTAGTCCGGTGCTGCCCCTTAATCCAGTGGGGTTCATTTGGAGGGTGGCCATTTGGAGGAGGCTACGGAAGCGGGGTTTGACTATGGTGGGGTGGGGACCACGTCCGGAGCCGGAGCCGCCACCGTGGACAGATGCCCACCCAGACCCTCCCCTAGACTTTAGGTGGTGCGCCCGGAGTTCGCACCTTGAGGGGGGGGTTCTGTCACGTTCCTGACCTGTTTTCCTTGTTTTTGTATGTGTTTAGTTGGTCAGGGCGTGAGTTGGGGTGGGCATTCTATGTATTGTGTTTCTATGTTGGGTTTAATGTGTTGCCTGATATGAGGCAGGTGTTTGACGTTTCCTCTGATTGAGAACCATATTAAGGTAGGCTGTTCTCACTGTTTGTTTGTGGGTGATTGTTGCTGTGTCTGTGTCTGTGCACCACACGGTACTGTCTCGTTCGTTCACGTCGTTTATTTGTTTTGTATTTTGTCAGTGTTCTGTTTTGGTTGGATCTTCATTAAATTTCATTATGTATTCAGCACCCGCTGCGCATTGGTCCGCTCAATCACCTATAGACGATCGTAACACTTCCTCTTCACTCGAGGAACAATAGAGAAGCAATAGAGAAAGGAAAGGCTCGCCCCATGACTTCCCTGAACCACCTATTGAGATGTGTCTTTGGTTAAGTCAGTCAGGGGTTAAATGAGGCGAAAAGGAGTCTGGAGTGTCACTTTAAGACAGTATAGTTTTATATCGGATTAGTATTGACATTGTTCTTGGATCTCCTCATTGTGTCTAGTTAGTGTCAGTGTGGCTACCGTTACACTACCTGTCATATTCCTCTGTTACACAGTAGAACCAGTCCAACCTCTACTGTTGGCCTCTCTCACCACCTCTCACCACAATGGTATGGATCGTTGGAGGTGCATGGAAGAACATTGTGCAAGACATGTCATCGCACCAACCGACACACAGACTTTTCTTAGGACGCAACCCCCCCTTCCCTGTCTTTCTCACACACTAACATTTATCGCCGGCAAACTTACTCAAGTTGTAGGAACTGTCGTTTAAGAGTTTTTCATGGACATCATTAAGCAGGAAACAATCCAGAATTAACTGTCATTATGATATTAATATGTAATATTCCCTTCATCACATTTTCTGGGAGGCTGTTTTCACTTCTCTGCGTGAGATTGACAGGTACACATTGACACATGCCAAAACATGCAGTGTGGTTGACATTAATATTAGAGAAGTTTGTGTTGATCACTTCTTAATCTGATAATGACCTGATTTTGAAGGTTGTCAGGGGATCCTTGAATTTCATAACAAAGCAATGGAACAGATGTGCTTGTCAAGGCCTAGCAACGTGGTGACGCAATCAATTATCAAAATGAAGGTCAGACCGCTGGTTTTGTTTCCATGCCATGTCAGACTATTCTGGTATATGCCTGTATAATAACAGTATACTGGAGAAGTTGTGTCAGTATCTCCAGTGTCTTCTCTATGTCAGGCCTTATTTCACTACCTCACTGAGAGATGGCGTGAAACTAGAGAGAGGGGGAGGGGAATAAAGTCACACCTGCCAAGGATTGGTTGACCACCATTTTGTTTTTGTTTGAGACTGTGAGTATTTTTTTGGTTACTGACTTCCCTGCATGTGTATTGTAGTTGTAGTTTGGTGTTTGCATAACACATTACAGTACAGCTTTGCTCTTGCACTGACTTCATAGAGAGGTGAGAGTGAGAAACGGACATTTTGCTGCACTACTACCTTATTGCCAACCCAGTACTATTCAACGTAGCCATGCTGTCACCGCTGATACCACTTTCCATCTCAAGTTTCAGTTGAGAGGAACACATTAGATAAAAAAATCTGCTAATTTGTCACATGGAATGTTTTCGGTTCCTGTGGTGTGCGTGGGCCTGTGTGTGTTTGGAGCAGAGTAAGGTTAGGGGGTATGAGTATAGTGAATATGCCTTGGTGAGAATATCAGCCTTTCAACCACACCTATTTATAGAGCTATGTCTTCTTACACTGAGAAAAGAGAAGCTAGGCTAGAAAAGCTAAAAATATACCACTTCTAACGGTAATATCCGGCAGAGTTCACTCAGTTCTACCTAAACAGACAACACGGTTAAAGCAAAACATTACCAGTTCAAAACAGATGAAGGTTCATGGAAAGGGGTTGCAGTCTGAAACTGAAGTGGTCCCAGCATATTTTTTATTTTTACAATATGGTAATTTGACCAATGATATTGGGTCGTGCCAGTCCTTTTGGATTCTGAAGTAGTGCTGTTATTCAGGAGAAATGAGAGATGATCATATCGTCCCACCTCTATTGTGACAGTTTTCTACACTCTGATGGTACCTGGTTTTTAGCTTGGCTGTTAGTTTAGTTTGCAAGCCCAAGCAGGATCAGAGAGGAGAGATGAGTTAGGGTTGAGAGACAGAGGGTAGTGGGGGTAGAGTTCAAGCTGCTACTGTTACAGATACAGCGATACTTTCTCCAGGACAGTAGCAGACAGTGAGCCACTTCAAGGTATCTAGAGAAAGCTTATTTCACAACTCTAAAGCCCCCTCTACCCCCCTACTTCCCCTAACATACTCTCCTCTCTTCCTCCTCCCCCTGCTGCTCTCTCTCCGTCACAGGAAGTTGCGGTCGTACAAATGCCGTCAAAACTACTACAGAGTTCTGAGATCTCGCTCTTTCCAACTCCCCCACCACCTCTCTCGGTTTACTACAAGTGAGGCCTCAACATGCAAACAGTCAGTTCACATGAGATTGCACATAAATGAGGAAGCTGTCAATGAAATGACCCTCTTTCTCTTTCTCACATTTTCTCTCCCTCTCTTTCACTCTTTTTGTATGCTCCATGTTCAGTACCAGTGTTCCCAAAGCAGAATAGCAAATACATATTTCTACATGTTTTCATATTTCTACCCTACAAACAACAGCTGTTGCCCACAAGTAGGCTAAGTAGAGTGCTCATAGTTCATAGCTTATACAGATGTAGGATCTTAATTTGAGCCAGTTTGCTACAGCAGGAAATTAATCCTGCAGCAACAGGAAATGTGAATTATTATATGGTGAATTATTATTTTGACTATAATTAAAGGTAGACCCAATGAAATGACGTTGCCACGAGCAGCAACGCAGAAATTGAGATGAGCAAGACTTTGCCCTCATAGTCACACACGGTATCTGTGCATGTGCACGGGTTCGCGTCCCACTGTTCACAGCAAAGTAGCCACGGTACCAACACAGCGGAAGAGTTGAGCCTCGTGTTTCAAAGCTCTTTTTGTTTTGCAGAAAATGACCCACTATGCTGTTTACATTCTGCATCTCATCATATCATCCTATGATGCCTTGAGAAAGTATTCACACCCTTTGACTTGTTCCATATTTTGTGTTACAGCCTGATTTCAAAATATACATGTTTTGTTTGTTTCTACACACAATACCTCATAGTAACAAAGTGAAAACGTGTTCATTTCTTTTTTGCTAATTTATTTAAAATGAAATGTAATTTAAATAAGTATTCACACCACTGAGTCAATAATTTGTAGAAGCACCTTTTGTAGCGATTACAGGTGTGAGTCATTCTGGGTAAATCTCTAAGAGCTTTCCACACTTGGATTGTGCAACATTTGCCTATTTTTCTTTTCAAAATTCTTCAAGCTCTGTCAGATTGGTTGTTGATCATTGCTAGTCAACCATTTTTTAGGTCTTGCAATATATTTCCAAGTAGATTTAAATCAAAACTGTTACTCGGCTACTCAGGAACATTTACTGTTTTCTTGGTAAGTGACTCTAGTGTAGATTTGGCCTTGTGTTTTAGGTTATTGTCCTGCTGAAAGGTGAATTAATATCAAAGTGTCTGGTGGAAAGCAGACTGAACCAGGTTTTCCTCTAGGATTTTGCCTGTGCTTAGCTCCATTCCGTTTCTTTATTATCCAGAAAAACTCCAGAGTCCTTAACGATTACAAACATACCCATAACACGATGGAGCCACCACTATTCTTGAAATGAGAGTGGTACTCAGTAATGAGTTGTATTGGATTTGCACTAAACATAACCCTTTGTATTCAGGACAAAAAGTTAATATTTTTGCCACATTTTTTGCAGCACTACTATAGTGCCTTATTGCAAAAAGGATATATGTTTTGTAATATTTTTATTCTATAAAGGCTTCCTTCTTTTCACTCTGTCATTTAGGTTAATATTGTGGATTAACTACAATGTTGTTGATCCATCCTCAGTTCTCTTCTATCACAGCCATTAAACTCTGTAACAGTTGTAAAGTCACCATTGGCCTCATGGTGAAATCTCTGAGCGATTACTTTCCTCTCCGGCAACTGAGTTTGGAAGGACGCCTGTATCCTTGTAGTGACTGGGTGTACACCATACAAAGTGTAATTAATAACTTCACCATGCTCAAAGGGATATTCAATGTCTATTTTTTACCCATCTACCAATAGGTGCCACTCCTAGCGAGGCATTGGAAAACCTCCCTGGTCTTTGTAGTTGAATCTGTGTTTAAAATTAACTGCTCAACTGAGGGACCTAACAGATAATTGTATGTGTGGGTACAGAGATGAGCTAGTCCTTCAAAAATCATGTCAAACAGTATTATTGCACACAGAGCCCATGCAGCTTATTATGTGACAAGTTAAGCAAATTAATTAATTTGTAAAAATTTCACATTATCGGGTATTGTGTTTAGGCCAGTGACAAAAAAATCTAAATGGAATAAATGTTAAATTAATGCTTTAACACAAGAAAGAAGGGATGAGAATACTTTCTGAAGGCACTGTACTGTTGTACACACCTTTTCTATTCATATACTGTCCATACGGTCTATACTCACCATTCACATACATATACATTTAAATTCCGGACTCTGACATTGCTCTATCTGATGTTTCTTAATTCCTTTCTTTTTTGACTATTTGGATTATGTGTGTAATGTTATTGTATTGCTAGATATTACTGCTCTGTTGGAGCTACTGTAGAAACATAAGCATTTCACTACACCTGCGATAACATCTGCAAAACTGTATACTGGACCAATACACTTTGATTTGATTTGATTTATCTGACATTTTTGAAGGGGGATCACATGTTTTTCATGAGAGAGAATCAAGTCTGAAATTTCAAAGTAGCTCCCACTAAAGGTTTACCTATGGAATGCCACATTTACACTACCTTGAACCTCTCGGACGGAAACGTTAGACTGCCAGGAGGGTGTGTTCTGTTTTACTGGGGGCAGGAGAGAGAGCGAGAGGGAGAGAGAGGGGGGGGGGGCAGTCTAAGAGAAATTAAACCAATATCACTCTCCTCCTGTAGTGGCTGATATTTCATTTATCCATGCAGGCTGTCTGTCAGTCGGTGGCAGGCCCAACGCGCCAAGCTCCCCCGCAGGTGATAACAGATTAAAACGTATTCCATTTCATGCCTCAGGCTCCCAAATACAATCCATGTGGGTCTGCCTCTCGCCCTGCGGCCCCCCTGTGCCCCCCTCAGAGCTGGGAGCGACCGAGTCAGTTCACTGGGCTAAGCAGGAGAGATGGTAGCCCGCGAGATTACCAGGCATCTGAGGAAATTAGTCTATGTGTGTTTGTGTGTGTGTGATGGTGTGTGTTTGCATGTATGTGTATGTGTGTGCACAGAGGGTAGAAGAGAAGTGTGTGTGTGTGTGTGTGTGATGGATGGATGGAGGTGTACATGTATGCAGGGTAATGTCAGGTCGTTTCAGGTGACCCACGTGCTGTATATCACAACCTTCTGCCTTCTGTTTTAGATTTTGCTCTAGTGTGAATTTCCTCGCAAGGGGTTCAATGGCTACGACATGCCGTTATGTTTGAGAGTGGGTGGACATGTTGGTTTGTGTAACTTTTGACCTCTGGCCTCAAAGTTGAATTTCATATCACTGGATGCAAACAACTACTCTCTTGAAACTCAATTTAAGGTGACAAAGTGTTCATTTCCAAAACAAGGAAGTGGGTACGGGATTCCCCGTCTTGTAGCTTCAGTTTCATCCCAACATTCCGAGATGGAATGATGTCACTGGAGGAAATGAGAGAAACCTAACCCACGCTGCTTCCTTAAAAGGTGGGTTCCTTGAACCAGGAAAAGGAACTCCTTCCTAGTGCTCGAAAGTTTCCCTTCACTGACCAGTCCTCTATTCCCCTCCACAAGGCATCCTGTTCTACTTAAGACATACTTTGATATTAGTCCAGGCTGCGTAGGCCTAGATATGTGATGATACATTACAAATGAATCTATGTAACCCTATATTTGGATAGATTTCCATGTTGGCTGGTAGATCTAGGCTATATGACACATTACAAATGAATCAATGGGGTCTATAAATGCCTTATCACAAAGACAGAAGCTTATCCTCAGGTAGTCACTGTTATTACAGTACTCCTGTACAGAGGCATCATTGCTCGTTGCTCTACAGCCCGTGCTGCTATGCCTATCTCCAGACCCATCTATCTTGGCCACGTTGTCGCTCTAATCTGCCATGAAACTAGGTGTTGATGGTGTCGTCAGATAGCTGATTACACACCACGCCGCCGCAAAGCCAACACTCATGTCAATTAGGGAGGCGAACTGTGTGTCGATGTTATAATTACAGCAACCGTGCGTGTTCGCGCCAGCGTGTGTGGTTGTAGGATTTCAGAAAGTACACAGTACGCCCAGGGAATTGTCACAGAAGAACGCAGGTGTTGAAGAATATGTTTTCTGTTGTTGTGTCCAGTACTTTGCTGACGTTGCAGTTTTTAATTGATAACTGAGAGAAAGAAAGAGAAGAAGAGTGGCATTATCATAACAGAATCACTACTTCTGCTCCTGTGAAGCTTTAAGCCTCCTCCCCCATCTTCCTCCTCCTCAACTGTCTCTTCTCTCACCATTCCTTCCAAGACGAGAGGAACGGTGTGAGAATTTGACAATGCCAGGCTTGAGTAAACCCGCTCTGTAATTCTAACACTCAGTTATAGAATGACCTCCTAAGTACCAAAGATTACCTTATGAAACGACAGCTAGAGATTTACTGCATCTAGTCTGTTGACTTAATTCTCGCCAAAAATACAAAATATAAAAATATAGATTTATTTCGGTCTTTATTAACCAAGCTGGGATCATCTCTGCTTACTCAAAATATTCCTATTTGTCTGAGTGGAAATGGTGGAAGATACTACACAAATATATATTTGACCATTTAAATAAAAGTTCAACAGAAGTTTAGTATATTGAGGCGTCCTCAATCCCTGTGTGACTATAGAGCGAGTGAGAAGTTTCTGGTCAGATTATTGAAGGGTTTAGTAGCACTTAGACTGTCTCATCACACACACAGGCCTACTCTTATTTCACTCTGTTGTGATTTAGGATCCCACTGCATTAGGGCCGCTTAGAGAAGAATGAGAGAAACGTTGCAAAATGGAGGAGAGAGGGAGAAGTCGAGCGATTGAGATGTACATGCATGTGTATACTGTATCTCAGCTGTGCACATTGGAGAGTGTGTGTGTGTGTGTGTGTGTGATTTCTCTCTGTATCTCGCTCCCACCGAGAAGTGCTGGCTGATTATAAACAGGATTAGTTGATTATTAGAAGGGGGAGGTGTGTGTGTGTGTGTTTATTCCCCACCACCACACCCAACTTCTCCCTCTCCATATTTATTCTGTTGTATACTGTAGCTGCTGCACTTCCTCATTACGGCATGCTTAAATAAGTCTGATAGCTACCTACTGTGGTATGAATGACCAACCGGTGTTGTTTGTACCGTTACACAACAAACACTCACCTACATGCTATCTCCTCTATTCAGTAGCTGTGTTACACCAGACACTGGCTGGCTGACTGGCCTGATAGAGCGAGTGAGAAGTCTCTGGTCAGATTATTGCAGGCCTGCTCATTTCACTGTGCTAGTTTCTCTCCAACTGACTGCTGGAGGGAGGGGATTCCTAAACCAATGAGATGAGAGGATGATGAAAGGGAGAATTAAGTCATTAACCGGACATTTTTATTCATTCCTCTGAGCACTTTTATACGGGAGGGATTCCATCACTGGTGTGTGTGTGTGTGTGTGTGTGTGTGTGTGTGTGTGTGTGTGTGTGTGTGTGTGTGTGTGTGTGTGTGTGTGTGTGTGTGTGTGTGTGTGTGTGTGTGTGTGTGTGTGTGCGTGTGCGTGTGTGCGTGTGCATGCATGTTTGGCACAGGGAGAATACAATGAAATATACAATAAGTTAACAAAAGGAGGGGGAAGAGAAGAAAGAGGGAGAGAGGGGGGATATATACATTACCAGGTAATAGAGTGAGTGATGAAAGGGGAGGCGTAACATAGCAGATGGAGATTTGACCATGCATATTTAATGGAAGAAAGAGAATGTGAGGGGACAGGTTCATTTCACTGTCATCCTCAGTGTGGAAGATGTCCTTATAATCAACACTGTCTATTAACTCTTAAATAGCCAATGAAAAGGTTTTATTGTCCACCCCAGTGTTCCTTAGCTCAGAGAACGGTTCCATCGGTTCTATCCTTTCCCTAAACTCTCACCAGAGAGTAATACATTTCATCTGATTGGATGATTCAGGCGCTCGTTGTTTAACAGTGATTTGCCAATATACCGTATCTGCAAGATGGGTTTCCCCATAGATGAAGTCCTTTATTGTAACGCACCAACGTTCCAAGCCCTGCTGAGGATTGTGGCTCTTTGCTGATTGTTGAGAGTGGATCAGGTAAAGAACAGGTACACACACACACACACACACACACACACACACACACACACACACACACACACACACACACACACACACACACACACACACACACACACACACACACACACACACACACACACACACACACACACACACACACACACAGTCCTACAAGGGAAACCAGACTTTCAGTTGGTGATGTTTCCTGCCTGTGTGCAGCACAGGTGTGTCTGAGTTTGACTCCTGCTCCATCCATGTGGTTGTGCTTTATTAGACCACAAACTGACTCCAGCAGTCTGTCTATGTGCGTGTGTATGTGTCTGTGTGTGTGTGCATAATTGTGTGTGTGAACAACAGCAACACAAGCTCTGTCCTCCTGGGAGACGGCCCCTGAACACCCTCACCTCCTAAATAACACTGTCAACACAACCACTTACATAGCAAGTTATTTGTGCACCTCTCCCCCACTTCCACAAAGGGAGCATTAGTCAGAACTTATTTGTGTTTAGTGTGTGTTCACTTCCACAAAGGGAGCGTTAGTCTGAACTTATTTGTGTAGCTCATGTTCACTCTTTAAGAGGAGCAAGCCATCGATGGAGCTGTTTATCTGAACCCGCTACAAAGCTAGGATTAGGGGCCTGTATGTCTTTGAGGCCTGCACGCGCCTTAATCCTTTTCTGGATGTCACCTGTCATCTCTCTCTAATCACCCTCCAACTTTCCCTTGCTTCTTTCTCTTCCCTCTCTTCTCTCACGCCTCCTCCCAATTGGCCTACAGCTCTCCAACTACTATCTGCTGATCACAACTGGCTTTCAGACGTTTCCTGGCAGAGAGGAAGAGAGAAATGAAGAGAGTGAGGGATAGAGAGAGGAAGGATGGAGAGAGTTATGGAGAGATGGGTTTAGGGAAATCAGGGTTCATGTGCGGAGAAGTATGGTGGGGGGGCACGCACGCACGCACGCACGCACGCACACACACACACACACACACACACACACACACACACACACACACACACACACACACACACACACACACACACACACACACACACATACAAACATGCTCCAACAGAGGGGCATTTTCCATGGCTCACAGCCTAGTACCACGCTGGGGCTCTGCATCTAGCTCACTCTCTCTACCTCTCCATCTCTCTCTCTGTCTCTCATTCTCATCCCTCTCTCTCTCTACCTCTCCATCTCTCTCTCTGTATCTTATTCTCATCCCTCTCTCTCTCTACTTCTCCATCTCTCTCTCTGTATCTTATTCTCATCCCTCTCTCTCTCTACCTCTCCATCTCTCTCTCTGTCTCTCATTCTCATCCCGCTCTCTCTCTACCTCTCCATCTCCCTGTCTGTCTCTCATTCTCATCCCTCTCTCCCTCTCCCTCTCCATCTCTCTCTCTGTATC
The DNA here is from genome assembly GCF_016432855.1 of Salvelinus namaycush. Classification (NCBI taxonomy): domain Eukaryota; kingdom Metazoa; phylum Chordata; class Actinopteri; order Salmoniformes; family Salmonidae; genus Salvelinus; species Salvelinus namaycush. The sequence continues at coordinate 9,483,962 of NC_052344.1, forward strand.
TCATTCTCATCCCTCTCTCTCTGTACCTCTCCATCTGTCTGTCTGTCTGTCTGTCTGTCTGTCTGTCTGTCTGTCTGTCTGTCTGTCTGTCTGTCTGTCTGTCTGTCTGTCTGTCTGTCTGTCTGTCTGTCTCTCATTCTCATCCCCCTCTCTCTCTACCTCTCCATCTCTCTCTCTGTATCTTATTCTCATCCCCCTCTCTCTCTACATTTCTGTCTTTTACCTTTATGTCCTCTCATGACTCTCTTTCTATATCCATCTATCTCTCATCTCCCTCCTCTCCCTCCCTTCCTGTTTGGCTGCCCTTATCTCTCTCTTTCCTTCCTTTCTCTCTGTATGTATCATCCATATATCCATCCATCCTTCAGTCTATCTCTCCATCCATCTCCCTCCATCTCCTCCTCTCTGCTTGCATCATGTTTAATGTGATATATTTATCCTGCATATAATGGCCGCAGCTGTCCATTAGTAAATTATGAAATTTAATCGTAACAATTATGAGAATCCATAACGATTACCACAGCATTTCCTATTTTCATTTACCCCTGATGCTTTTGTTGTGGGCCATGAATCCTAACTTCCTTATCTCCCTCCCTCTCTCTCGTTCTCTCTGGTTTGTAAAACTTTTTCAATCTCTCCCACTCCCCCTAGAACGACCCACAGACACTCCTCTCATTTGTGCTGCACTAATCGAAAGAGAATGAAAGGAAAAACCTCTCATTAGGTACTGAGGGGCCCCTCATCACATTAAGCTCTCCTCCCTCTCTCTCTCTCTCTCTCTCTCTCTCTCTCTCTCTCTCTCTCTCTCTCTCTCTCTGGGCTGTGGTAGTGAAGCCTGGGTCTGAGACTGAGGAATCTGATAGGGATAAACCAATTTGCCGTCCACACAAACATCCCAGCAGGCTGACGCCCCCGTCACTCCCTCCACCCCCGCTTGCCCCTCGCCCACCCATCTCCCAGCGCACCGTTAAGATGGCGGTCGGAGAGGCCAGCAATTAGGTTTTAATTAGGCTGCGTAATTAGGGGCAGGCAGGAAGTATCAGACGCCGGGATGATTGTGTTCTGGCCTGGAGGAGGAGGAGGGCCGGACTCTAATGGAGCTGAATGCTGCAACAGACCACTGCCACAGCATTGGAGAGATCCCTGTCTGCTACCACCCCGTACTGCCCCCCTAGTGTCCCCCTGCCACTACACCTCCTTCTGCCTGCCCTACTACCCCTAGACAACTGCTTCAGTTCTCCTGCAGCTGCAGATTGGAGACCTGCAGACTAGAGACCCCCGACTGCCTGACACACCCCTACTGGCCCCATGCTGCCCCCGTATCACCCCTCTATCTCTCCTACTGTAGCCAACTGCCCACCTTCCTGTTGCCCCCACACACTGTCACTGAGGGAAAGATGGGGAATGGATTAAGAGGGTGTGGGAGGAAAGGGTGGGAGGTGGATGGACAGATGCATGTAGAGGTGAGAGAGAGGCTGGGAAGAGAGGCTGGGATGAGAGGGAGGGATGGGAGAGGAAGGGAGTGAGGGGAATCGTGGTGTCATTTTTTAAATCTCCATTGTAGAGTTAATTATAGCGTAGTGTGTGATGGTGGGCAGTGGGCACAATGTCCTGTTGGCTAACAGGTAGGTTTCTGTGCTTTGTCTGGAAATATAATATAATTCATGCTAATATACAGTAAGTGCAGGTGAATTTAGATGTGATCCAAAAATAGATCCAATGACCTGAAAGGGATTTTGTCCAAGTGCCAGCATACTGCTTATGTTTTATTGGATCAATATTTGGTTTTGGCTGATGCATCTCGTTTCGACAAACAAACACATACATAGACAGACACAATAATTTCCTTTTAAGATACCCCCCCCCCCCTAAAATAACCCTATTAGTAAACATCTTCCTTGGGAGAGGGCTATGTGGATCTCAGCAGAGCCCTCTACACCCCCCTCCACCCCACCCTCTCTTATCAGCAGAGAGAGGACCAGACACTGCCTCCCAATGCACAGACACACACACACACACACACACACACACACACACACACACACACACACACACACACACACACACACACACACACACACACACACGCACACACACACACACACACACACACACACACACACACACACACACAATGTCACGAGGCTAATCTTGTCGCGCCTCGGAACCCAATTAAACAAACAGAGATGTGTCGCTGCCAACATCAGGAATCTAATCACATTCCAGGAAATTCAAGTAATTTCCCAGGCTTTCTGCTGGGGTCGAGATAGAGATGGAGAACCAGCCACATCTGTGCCCCCAGAAATCACCCTGAGGAGGGGCAGGGGGCACAGCTCATCACTCTGGGGACCTGAGGTAGCCCTGGGGGAGCAGGGTGGCGTGTGTGTGTGTGTGTGTGTGTGTGTGTGTGTGTGTGTGTGTGTGTGTGTGTGTGTGTGTGTGTGTGTGTGTGTGTGTGTGTGTGTGTGTGTGTGTGTGTGTGTGTGTGTGTGTGTGTGTGTGTGTGTGTAAGTGTAATGGGGTGCATGCTGGTGGCAGGGAAGTCAGGCACAGGAGAACGAAATTGGTATAAATCTTATTTAATAATGCTAGTTATTTAATAAATGCTTACAAACTCCAGAAAACCAACATACAAAATAAAGAAAGTGGGTAAAAACCCGTCGCACACCATAACATACTTGGCACCAATACATACAACGAACAATTCCCGACAAGGACATGGGGGAAAACAGAGGGAAAATATACAACATGTAATTTAGGGAATTGAAACCAGGGGAGTGTGAAAACAAGACAAACCAAATCGAACATGAAAAATGGATCGGCGATGGCTAGAAGACTGGTGACGTCAACCGCCGAACACCGCCCGAACAAGGAGAGGAACCGACTTCGGCAGAAGTCATGACAGTAAGGGGTAAAGGGAATAGTGCATCAGTTTGTATAGCTAGATGGTTAGAATCATATCCAGGGTAACGATGCTCTGTGTGACAAGACAAATCCCATAATAAGGAAGTGTTTCTATTTTGAATATGCAGACTCAACACTAAATGCTTACAAGTTCATGTCAGCATCAATCATGCTGGTAATTGTGGTCTGAGTGAATTTATGTGCACTGTATGTGTCTTTGTGTGTGGGAATGTGTGTGTGTGGGTCTGTCATCTACCTATGTGTGTGTCAGTGTATTTTTCCTGGGAGAGTATTTTAGCCTGTAATGTTCCTTACTCCGTTATCCCTTTTTGGAAAAACGACAGTTGGGAGAGAGGTGGGGGGTGTCGTGGGGAGGATACGTAAAGGTGGGCAGTTCATGACCAGGTAAGGAATGCAGTCACCCCTTAGCAGAGTGCCACAGGGACTTTACACCAGGGGGAAACTTTATACCTTAAGTAAAACCCCCTGTCAATCACAGCTAACGGGGTCCTGCCGAGGGAGGGCAGGCTCTCTGCTTGCCTGTCTGTCTCCATATGGAGATATGGAGACATGGATATGGAGGGTAGTGGTGGTAGAGATGAGATGGGAGCAAACAGAGCTGACAGCTTCCTTCCCCACAGTAAACACTGCCATGCCACTTAGACAAGGGTGAGGGGCAACACACACCAACCACTCCCCTCCCTACCTACTATTCTAGTCCCTGCTACACACACCCAGACCCTATTCTAAACTATCTACACCCAGACCCTATTCTAAACTATCTACACCCAGACTCTATTCTAAACTATCTACACCCAGACCCTATTCTAAACTATCTACACCCAGACTCTATTCTAAACTATCTACACCCAGACCCTATTCTAAACTATCTACACGCAGACTCTAGTCTAAACTATCTACACCCAGACTTTACAGTCACCAACTATATCCAAAGTATAAGGAAACCAAATCCAGAAACACATACTACCTAAACCTGATACTCATAGTAACCATACGTCGTACTACACAAAGCATAAACAGGGATCAGGGTCTACAGACACATACCAGTGAGTTCCTTCCCAGTTCCCAGGGTCCTTGGCAACATTACCTAATTGCATCCTTAACGTTTCATCTCCCCCCCCCCCCTTCTCACCCACTCACCCTCCTTCCACACCCCTCTCAGCAGCCTCTAAGGGTTCTATTCTGGGCCTAGTGGAGTGTTGGGGAGTACTGAGACAACATGGTGTCAACAGCTCCGTCCCAGTCCTCTCTCTGGTATTTTACTGCTATTCGCTCTAATGAGAACCCTCTGACTGACACACACATCACTCAGCCTCATTCTGCACCGTCATTGTTCCATTCTTTGGAATGAGAAAACAAAACATAAACTGGTCGGAAATAGACAACAACAGACAACAATATTTAAATACAGTACTTTATGTAACTTAACAAGTATTATATATCACATAAGTCTGAGCTACAAAGAGGGGTGTTTGTGACCACATCAGAACAGGAGGCCACTGTAAAGGATTATTTTAAGGTCAGCTCGTGGTCTAGACTCGAGGGTTTGTGGTTGCTTTAGGTGAAGGTTGGTCTGTTTAGCCGGCCTGCTTAGTGGCAGGCTTGAGGTTACTAAGCCATGAACCAGTGTGTGTGTGTGTGTGTGTATGTGTGTGTGTGTTAACCACTATTCATCTCTTTCATCTCTTTCCCCATTTTAGATAGCATTAATAATACATGAATTTAACATGATTGTCATTTTCTCATTTCAATCAGTTCATTCTCTTTCATCTTCATTTGCAGTGTGGCATTCATTTATTTAGTCAGAATATTCTGCTATTAATGTCCAGTAATTATTTACCAAATCAGTTTGTAGAATCCAGAAGATCTCCTTTGACGAGAGAGAGAGACAGACAGAGGGAGAGAGAGGGAGAGAGAGAGACAGACAGAGAGAGCGAGAGGGGGAGAGAGAGACAGACAGAGGGAGCGAGAGGGAGAGAGAGAGACAGACAGAGGGAGAGAGAGAGAGAGAGACAGACAGAGGGAGAGAGAGGGAGAGAGAGAGACAGACAGAGTGAGCGAGAGGGAGAGAGAGAGACAGACAGAGGGAGCGAGAGGGAGAGAGAGAGACAGACAGAGGGAGAGAGAGAGACAGACAGAGGGAGCGAGCGAGAGGGAGAGAGAGAGACAGACAGAGGGAGAGAGAGAGACAGACAGAGGGAGCGAGAGGGAGAGAGAGAGACAGACAGACAGACGGAGGGAGAGAGAGGGAGAGAGAGACAGACAGACAGAGGGAGAGAGAGAGAATAAGTCATTGAGTGATGTTGGCTCTGCAGGGATCTGCATGTGGAGGGATCTGCATGTGGAGGGATCTGCACGTGGAGGGATCTGCCTGTGGAGGGATCTGCCTGTGGAGGGATCTGCCTGTGGAGGGATCTGCACGTGGAGGGATCTGCCTTTGGAGGGATCTGCATGTGGAGGGATCTGCATGTGGAGGGATCTGCACGTGGAGGGATCTGCCTGTGGAGGGATCTGCCTGTGGAGGGATCTGCATGTGGAGGGATCTGCCTGTGGAGGGATCTGCATGTGGAGGGATCTGCCTGTGGAGGGATCTGCATGTGGAGGGATCTGCACGTGGAGGGATCTGCACGTGGAGGGATCTGCCTGTGGAGGGATCTGCACGTGGAGGGATCTGCCTGTGCTAGATGCGGTTTCCAACGTTCTAATTGAAGTTTGTCTTTTGAAGTAATTAAGATAAGACAAAAATAATTGGCATTATAGCGGAGTAATTAAGCCATGCCTGTGGTTTTTCCTATACCTTAATTTAACAGAAGCTTTTCTTCATCAACAATGCTGCCTGCTGCCATCAGTCTGCAAGTGAGTGTTGACTCACAATGCACAATGCTTTCATCTCTGTTTGTGTTAACTTTTGCCTCAGATCACATTACCGACCACTGAACTTGGAGAAAGCACACACAGGCATATGCTCACACAGTATATGCTTTGTTTCTGTTGTCATACACATTAACACACACACACACACACACACACACACACACACACACACACACACACACACACACACACACACACACACACACACACACACACACACACACACACACACACACACACACACACACACACACACACACACACACACACACAGACTGGGTAATGACAGGAAAAGGCAGCCATGCTTTGGGAGCCCTGCAGCCCCTCATGACCAGGTTAGCAAAGTAAAGCCACGGCCCACTAGAACTGTATTTATACAAATAAATGACTACCCCGCCTCAGTACTACCATAGCCCTTCTACTGAACTCTATGTGACCCACCCTTTGTGTGCATGTGTGTGTGTGTGTGTGTGTTTAGGTGAAGCTGTGTGTGTGTGTAGTCAATATTGTGAATGTGTTTGTGATGTGTGTGTGTATTCGATGCTGTGTGTGTGAGAGCTGTGTTCTTGGAGCCAGACTGCAGATTGTAGCTAAAAAAGATTGGAAACCAACTTCTCAGAGCTTGCTGATCCACATCTGGCCTCTCTGTGACTCCACTGCTGAAGAAACACATCTTTAAATGGAGAAGTCTAGGGGTACTTGCACACACATGCGTGTGTGTGTGTGTGTGTGTGTGTGTGTGTGTGTGTGTGTGTGTGTGTGTGTGTGTGTGTGTGTGTGTGTGTGTGTGTGTGTAACAACAAATACATTGCATTCATGACAGGCCTATGAATCCCTGCTGGTGTTAGTTGGTACTACGGCTGGCTCTGTCATTTCTACTAGCAGTTAGTAAGTCATGTGTAAATGCATCATAGGCCCGCTTTGAGTTGCTCTTCTCTGTTGACAAGACAGAAGTATTCCAGCCAAACTGTGGAGAGGTATCCGGGATGGTTTCATACACGTTTGAGTCCCAAAAACACAGCACATAACCACACACTTACACGCTAGCTCTCTCTCTCTCTCACACACACACACACACACACACACACACACACACACACACACACACACACACACACACACACACACACACACACACACACACACACACACACACACACACACACACACACACACAGGATAACGAAGAATTCAGAGAAAGTGGAACTGAAAGCGTTTTAACAACTTTGCAGATATGAAACATACAGACAATCATAATATCAGACAAAAATATCAAATTCCCAGTTTATGCTACAATACCAACTTCATAAGCGGTTTTAAAAATAGGTGTATTGGAATCAAAATTCCATGACAGAGTAAGGCATTGTGGGCAGAATAGATGGATGCAGTTCAATGTAACTTGTAACTTACAGCTGGCTGATACATTGTTTAGTTCCTTCAGCGATTCAGGATGCACTTTTCAGTTTTAATGACTCAATATTTAATACATAGATGGACAAATGTAACCAGGGCTGGGAATGTCAATACATTCAAACTAGCATGGGCAACAGGTCAGTCATAATGTGGGTAATAGGCTAGCTTATTTATTTATGTAGCTATTTATTTAGCAAGATCAAAACACGAAGCTTAACGTTAGCTAATGTTAGCTAGCTACCTACTGTGAGGATGTTGTCATTGGACGAGTGGGTGAATGGCTGACTTTTTCCCCTCCATTTGTCTGTGGCTACAGCTAGGAGATGCAGGTGTCATTTGGTTAGCTAGCAAGCAATGTGAATCACGTTGCTATCTAGCTATACTGAACTTGAACAACTGTTATCCACAATTAGCGTATCCTTTAGTTGTCAATCAAATGTATTTGGCATTGATCAAATGGGCGGGCAGGCAGGCAAGTTCCCATTCAGTTGTCAAAATGTGGGTTGGGACAAGCATGGATTGGCAGGCAGTGTGGTGAAGTTAGCATTATATTAAAGATTCTGACTTTGCTCATCAATACCTCTTCAACGGAACATGTCAGGATGATATGCATGTTATATTCTAAATCAGCTGACGATGGGGAACAAGTTACACCCCTTGTTTTTCCTGTTTGGTTCCGCTTTCCAAAAATTATTTAACTTTAATTTCTATGGCTCATTCTCTGTGTAGTCGCAGCTAAGGGACCATGTTAAAAGTGCAATTGAAATCTAGTGTTAACTGCAAAACTTCAATAGCTGTGTAACCATATGACATAGAAATCTCTAACTAACTGTAATATGTTCAGGGACCTGTCCGCTCCAATCCCCGGCAATTACTTTTGTATGATTTGACTTTGGCTATTTTAATTTAAATATATTTAATTATGGGGTGGCAGGTAGCCTAGTGGTTAAAGTGTTGGACTAGTAACCAAAGGTTGCAAGATTGAATCCCCAAGCTTACAAGGTAAAAATCGTTCTGCCCCCGAACAAGGCAGTTAACCCACTGTTCCTAGGCCGTCATTGAAAATAAGAATTTGTTCTTAACTGACTTGCCTAGTTAAATAAAGGTAAAATAAATAAAAATGTAAAAAATACTTGCTTAAAACTTCAATACCTTCAACACCATATGAATATAACCATCTGTTTTTTGTTCAGGGACCTTGTCTGCACAATCTACGGCAATTACATCTGTATTTTTTGACTTTTTAGGCTATTTTCTATTTATTGAATTTCATTATATGTCAAAAATATTGCCTTCGATTTTATTGACGAGGTCCCTGAACCAATGACAGTTGGTTGAATTCATGCACGTGATATGGGTGGAAACTATTGATATTTTAAACGTATTTTTCATACTTTAAGAAAATACATTATTTGAAAACAGCCAAACTATTTTTTTTTACAAAAGTAATTGTCGTAGTTTGGACAGGCGAGGTCCCTGAACTAATAACAGTAGTTTGTTGTCACACCCTGATCTGTTTCACCTGTCTTTGTGATTGTCTATACCCCGCTCCAGGTGTCGCCCATCTAACCCATTATCCCCTGTGTATTTATACCTGTGTTCTCTGTTTGTCTGTTGCCAGTTTGTTTTGTTTCGTCAAGCCTACCAGCCTTTTCCCCCTATATTCCTGTCTCTTGAGTGTCCTCTTCTCTAGTTTTCCCAGTTTGACCTTTTCTGCCTACCCTGAGCCTACCTGCCATCCGGTACCTTTGCCCTACCTATCTGGATTATTGACCCCTGCCTGTCATTGACCTGTCTTTTGCCTGCCTCTGTTTGATTATTAAACGGTTGTTAATTTGACGTTGTCTGCATCTGGGTCTTACCTTAAAATGTGATAGTTGTATTCATGTAAGTCCTATGGGTTGGAAGCAATTGAATTCTCTGTGAAGTAAATTAAAATTAATATCACTTTAAAAAAGCTAAACAAACTGCTGTGGATCAGAGAGAAGAGGTTTCTGAACAATATCACATTGATTTGAGAGCTATATGTTGGGCAAGGTGATACCTAGTCACTTTTACAACTGAATGCATCTTCTGCATTGAACACAACCTCTCTGAATCAGAGCGGTGCAGGGGGCTGCCTTAATCGACATCCATGTCTTCAGCGCCTAGGGAACAGTGGGTTAACTGCCTTACTCAGGGGCAGAACGACTGATTTTTACCTTCCGCTCGGGGATTCGCTCGAAACCACTAGGCTACCTGCCATCCCTGTCATGTGGTTAAGAAGCTATCAACTATTTTCATTAACATGCAAAAGTAGGCGTTGCAGTTTTAAGATGGTCCCTTAATCCTCTGAGCAGAGGAGAGCAACGTTTTAGACACATTTTGCCTCCATAAAGAAAATATGACACCAAATTGCAAAAACAAGGGGTGTACCTTGTTCGCTATCTTTAGCTGATTCAGAATATGTTGTTTATATTGATCTACTGTTCCCTCTGTAGATTTTAGTAGCTGAATTTCTCACTAGAATCTTTTACCAATAAAAGTCTCTGGAGGGGTCTGAAAACTTGCTCAATATTGTAGGCAGCACTGCCCGAGTGGCAAATCGCTTGTTAGCATATAGGCCTACTGTAGCTCTGATTAGCTAGGTCCGCGTAGACTCTAGTCCTTGACAAGACAGATGTTTTTATTAGGTTTTATTCACTGCAGTGTCTATTAATTCTCCTGTCAGTTCAGCTTTTAACGGTGGCCATTTGTGTGTGTTTGTGTGTGTGTGTATATCTGTTTGTGTACGTGTGAGTGAATGAGAGCCACAGGGAAGGGCTTGTCTCAGACTGTTGTTTTAGCGTTGGCACAACGTCAGACTGCCAGCCTAATCCAAGGCCCCCTCAGAGCTTGGACACAACTAAAGCAGGTAATACACACCGCCTCCCACTGAACACACTCCTCACCCAGCGCTGGACCTGAGAACAGTGTGTGTGTACGAGCACGTGTATGTGTAACTCAAATCATATAAAATAAAGTGTTATTGTTCACATACACATGGTTAGCAGATGTTATTGCGAGTGTATTGAAATGCTTATTGATCAGACACTGCAGCAGTATCTAACAGGTAATATCAAACAATTCCAGCACATAACCTAATAACTAACAATATCTACAACATAACCTAATATCTAACAATTCCACAACATAACCTAATATCTAACAAGTTCTACAACATAACCTAATATCTAACAAGTTCTACAACATAACCTAATACACACAATCTAGTAAAGGAATGGGATGAGAATATATAAGTATAAAATATATGGATGGGCAGCGACAGAGTGGATAAGATGCAATAGATAGTAAATAATAGAAAGTGAAGGATACAGTATACGGTATATACATATGAGATGAGTAATGCAAGATATGTAAACATTCTTAAAGTGGCATAATTAAAGTGACTAGTGTTCCATTTATTAAAGTGGCCAATGATATCAAGTCTGTAGGTAGGCAGCCACCTCTCTGTGCTAATGGTGGCTGTTTAACAATCTGATGGCCTTGAGATAGAAGCTTTTTCAATCTCTCTGTCCCAGCTTTGATGCACTTGTACTGACCTTACCTTCTGGATGGAAGCAGGGTGAACAGGCAGTGGCTCGGGTGGTTGTTGTCCTTGATGATCTTCTTGGCCTTCCTGTGACATCGGGTGTTGTAGGTGTCCTGGAGGGCAGGTAGTTTGCCCCCAGTGATGCGTTGTTGTGACGACAGCCGATTTGGCTGTCGCCTTCTGTAAAAAGAGGGCGACCCAATTACCACGAGGGGATTGTGCGATAAACCTCCAGGTAAACGCCGCACACGTTACCCTCCTCTGGTCATCCGGGTATCGATAGGACGGTGCGAAGCCTTAGGGGGAAATACTGGTGGCCCACTATAGCTAAGGACGTGAGGGTCTATGTCTCCTCCTGTTCAGTGTGCGCTCAGTGTAAGGCTCCTAGACACCTGCCCAGAGGGAACTTACAACCCCTCCCCGTTCCACAGCGGCCTTGGTCACACCTGTCGGTAGACTTCCTGACCGATTTTCCTCCGTCCCAAGGTAACACCACGATCCTGGTTGTTGTGGATCGGTTCACTAAGTCCTGTCGTCTCCTCCCTTTGCCCGGTCTCCCTACGTCCCTACAGACTGCGGAGGCAGTGTTTACTCACATCTTCCGGCACTACGGGGTGCCTGAGGACATCGGGGTCCCCAGTTCATGTCCCGGGTTTGGAGGGCGTTCATGGAGCGTCTGTGGGTCACACCGGGGGACCGGGTCTGGCTCTCGACCCGAAACATGCCCCTCTGCCTGCCCGCGGTTTGTGGGGCCATTTAAAGTCCTGAGGAGAATAAACAAAGTGTGTTATAGGTTACAGCTCCCCCCTTATTACCGCATTAACCCCTCGTTTCATGTGTCTCTCCTCAGGCCAGTGGTAGCTGGTCCGCTTCAAGGAGCTGAGGTGCGGGAGGTCCCTCCGCCCCCCCTGGACATCGAGGGGGCTCCGGTATACACAGTGCGATCCATACTGGATTCCAGGCGTCGGGTGAGTGGCCTGCAGTACCTCATGGATTGGGAGGGGTACGGTCCGGAGGAGAGATGCTGGGTGCCAGTGGAGGACGTCTTGGACCCATCTCTACTGAGTGAGTTTCACCGCCTCCATCCGGATTGCCCTGCGCCTCGTCCTCCGGGTCGCCCTCGAGGCCGGCGTCATGAGGGGGGGGGGGGGGGGGTACTGTCATGACTTCCACCGAAGGTGGCTCCTCTCCCTGTTCGGGCGGTGCTCGGCGGTCCTCGTCGCCAGCCTACTAGCCGCCACCGATCCATTTTTCCTTTTCGTTTGTGTCTGTCTGTATTGTTTACACCTGTGTCCTATTAGTTGATTTCGGTGGGTATATTTACCTCCGCTGCCTGCTAGTCTTTGTGAGGGATTGTTTTCTGTGGTTACGTTTTTAGGGGCAGCGTGTCTGCACCACAGGGTTTCTTTTCTCACGGCAGTTGTGCCGTTTGGTATTGAGTTTAGGAGTAGAGGTTTCTCCTCCGTGTGTCGCGTTTATTTCCCTGTGTGTGTGGCGACCTCGTTTGGGCGTGTTTCAGTCCCATGTTGTAGTTGAGTTGGGACTGCTCAATAAACTATTTTGCCACTGGGATTTCCTTGCTCTCCTGCTCCTGATTCCCTCCATTAGGAGGCACGTAACAGTTGTGCAGATCGCACCACCCTCTGGAGAGCCCTGCGGTTGTGGGCGGTGCAGTTGCCGTACCAGGCGGTGATACAGCCCGACAGGATGCTCTCAATTGTGCACCTGTAAAAGGGTTCTCGGTGACAAGCTACATTTTTACAGCCTCTTGAGGTTGAAGAGGCACTGTTGCGCCTTCTTCACCACACTGTCTGTGTTCATGGACCATTTCAGCTTGTCGGTGATATGTATACCGAGGAACTTAAAACTTTCCACCTTCTCCACTGCTGTCCCGTCGATGTGGAGGGTGGGGTACTCCCTTTGCTGTTTGCTGAAGTCCACGATCATCTCTTTTGTTTTGCTGACATTGAGTGAGAGGTTATTTTCTTGACACGACACTCCGAGGGCCCTCACCTCCTCCCTGTAGACTGTTTCGTCGTTGTTGGTAATCAAGCCTACCACTGTTGTGTCGTCTGCAAACTTGATGATTGAGTTGGAGGTGTGCATGGCCACGCAGTCGTGGGTGAACTGGGAGTACAGGAGGGGGCTGAGAACGCACCCTTGTGGGGCCCTAGTGTTGAGGATCAGTGGAGATGCTGTTTCCTACCTTCACCACCTAGGGGTGGCCCGTCAGGAAGTCTAGGAACCAGTTGCACAGGGCGGGGTCGAGACCCAGGGTCTCAAGCTTAATGAGGAGTTTGGAGGGTACTATGGTGTTGAATGCTGAGCTGTAATCGATGAACAGCATTCTTACATATACTTACAGGTATTCCTCTTGTCCAGATGGGATAGGGCAGTGTGCAGTGTGATGGCGATTGCATCGTCTGTGGACCTATTGGGGCGGTAAGCAAACTGGAGTGGGTCTAGGGTATCAGGTAAGGTGGAGATGATACGATCCTTGACTTGTCTCTCAAAGCACTTCATGATGACAGAAGTGAGTGCTACAGGGTGATAGTCATTTAGTTCAGTTACCTTTGCTTTCTTGGGAACAGTAAGATAATGTTTCTCACCGATGCAGGTGTCACCAACAGTTTTTGTGGTAGTCCAATTTGGGGTGCTTGTGTGTGTGTGTGTGTGTGTGTGTGTGTGTGTGTGTGTGTGTGTGTGTGTGTGTGTGTGTGTGTGTGTGTGTGTGTGTGTGTAGGCGGATGTGCTGGGGCTATGTGTGTGTGTGTGTGTGTGTGTGTGTGTGTGGGTGGCTGTGCTGGGGCTATGTGTGTGTGTGTGTGTGTGTGTGTGTGTGTGTGTGTGTGTGTGTGTGTGTGTGTGTGTGTGTGTGTGTGTGTGTGTGTGTGTGTGTGTGTGTGTGTGTGTGTGTGTGTGTGTGTGTGTGTGTGTGTACAGGGGATAGCTGTGGTTAGGGGCCTAAGTTGTCAGTGAAGTTAATAAAGAGGTCTGGAGCAACTTCTTCCTCCTGTGGTTAACCCCCTCCTCTGCAACCTGTTCCTCATTTAACAGCACTGCATGTGCGGGGTGTTGTATGTGCGTGTGTGTGTGTGTGTGTGTGTGTGTGTGTGTGTGTGTGTGTGTGTGTGTGTGTGTGTGTGTGTGTGTGTGTGTGTGTGTGTGTGTGTGTGTGTGTGTGTGTGTGTGTGTGTGTGTGTGTGTGTGTGTGTGTGTGTGTGTGTGCGAGGAGTCAGCCTACAGGGAGGAGGCCAGAGATTTAGCAATGTGATGCCAGGACTACAACCTCTCCCACAACGTCAGAAAGTCCAAGGAGCTGATCGTGGATTATAGGAGAAAGAGGGGAGAACTCGCCCCACTAAACACTTAACATGGTCCACACACACCCGCATAGTCATGAAGAGGGCATGGCAGCACCTCTTCCCCCGCAGGAGGCTGAAATGATTTGGCATGGGTCCTCAGATCCTCAAAAAGTTCTACAGCTGCAACATCGAGAGGATCTTGGCTGGCTGCATCACCGCTTGGTATGGCAAACGCACCGCGCTTGATCGCAAAGCGCCTAAGAGGGTGGTGTGGACAGCCCAGTACATCACTGGGCTGAGCTCTATGCCATCCAGGACCTCTATATCAGGCGGTGTCAGAGGAAGGCCTGAAAAATTGCCAAAGACTTCAGCCACTCAAGCCATAGACTGTTCATTTTGCTACTGTTCGGCAAACGGTACTGGAGCATCAGCTATCAGACCAACAGGCTCTTCTTCCCCCAAGCCATAAGACTTCTAAATAGCCAGACTGCTAACTAGTCAATTAATGGTACCGAAACTATCTGCACTGACTCTGTCTTGAACTGACCCTACGCACACTCATTAGACTTTAAATACTCACCGTATACTCACTCACTCACTCACTCACTCACTCACTCACTCACTCACTCACTCACTCACTCACTCACTCACTCACTCACTCACTCACTCACTCACTCACTCACTCACTCACTCACTCACTCACTCACTCACTCACTCACTCACTCACTCACTCACTCACTCACTCACTCACTCACTCACTCACACACAGTACAATGACACTCCCACACAAAACCCACAGACATTCACATACACTACATATGCACACACACACGTAACATACATGCATACCGACACAAGACAAACACATTACACGCACTCGCACACACACTTTTACATCATCATTTGCTGCTGCTACTCTGTTCTTTATTTTACTCTTATTATTATCTATCCTGATGCCTAGTCACTTTACCCTGCCTTCATGAACATATCTACCTCAAATACCTTATTATTATCTATCCTGATGCCTAGTCACTTTAACCTGCCTTCATGTACATATCTACCTCAAATACCTTATTATTATCTATCCTGATGCCTAGTCACTTTACCCTGCCTTCATGTACATATCTACCTCAAATACCTTATTATTATCTATCCTGATGCCTAGTCACTTTACCCTGCCTTCATGAACATATCTACCTCAAATACCTTATTATTATCTATCCTGATGCCTAGTCACTTTACCCTGCCTTCATGTACATATCTACCTCAAATACCTTATTATTATCTATCCTGATGCCTAGTCACTTTACCCTGCCTTCATGTACATATCTACCTCAAATACCTTATTATTATCTATCCTGATGCCTAGTCACTTTACCCTGCCTTCATGTACATATCTACCTCAAATACCTTATTATTATCTATCCTGATGCCTAGTCACTTTACCCTGCCTTCATGTACATATCTACCTCAAATACCTTATTATTATCTATCCTGATGCCTAGTCACTTTACCCTGCCTTCATGTACATATCTACCTCAAATACCTTATTATTATCTATCCTGATGCCTAGTCACTTTACCCTGCCTTCATGTACATATCTACCTCAAATACCTTATTATTATCTATCCTGATGCCAAGTCACTTTACCCTGCCTTCATGTACATATCTACCTCAAATACCTTATTATTATCTATCCTGATGCCTAGTCACTTTACCCTGCCTTCATGTACATATCTACCTCAAATACCGTATTATTATCTATCCTGATGCCTGGTCACTTTACCCTGCCTTCATGTACATATCTACCTCAAATACCTTATTATTATCTATCCTGATGACTAGTCACTTTACCCTGCCTTCATGTACATATCTACCTCAAATACCTCGTACCTCTGCACATTGATCTGGTACTGGTACTCCCTGTAAATAGCTCCACATTGATCTGGTACTGGTACTCCCTGTAAATAGCTCCACATTGATCTGGTACTGGTACTCCCTGTATATAGCTCCACATTGATCTGGTACTTGTACTCCCTGTATATAGCTCCACATTGATCTGGTACTGGTACTCCTTGTAAATAGCTCCACATTGATCTGGTACTGGTACTCCCTGTATATAGCTCCACATTGATCTGGTACTTGTACTCCCTGTATATAGCTCCACATTGATCTGGTACTGGTACTCCTTGTAAATAGCTCCACATTGATCTGGTACTGGTACTCCCTGTATATAGCTCCACATTGATCTGGTACTGGTACTCCTTGTAAATAGCTCCACATTGATCTGGTACTGGTACTCCCTGTATATATCTCCACATTGATCTGGTACTGGTACTCCATGTATATATCTCCACATTGATCTGATACTGGTACTCCCTGTAAATAGCTCCACATTGATCTGGTACTGGTACTCCCTGTATATAGCTCCACATTGATCTGGTACTGGTACTCCCTGTATATATCTCCACATTGATCTGATACTGGTACTCCCTGTATATAGCTCCACATTGATCTGGTACTGGTACTCCATGTATATATCTCCACATTGATCTGATACTGGTACTCCCTGTATATAGCTCCACATTGATCTGGTACTGGTACTCCCTGTATATAGCTCCACATTGATCTGGTACTGGTACTCCCTGTACCAGCTCCATTTTAGTGTATTTTATATTATTTCTGTTGTGTTACTATTATATTTTTTAACTCTGCATCTTTGCACGTAAGCAATTATTTCAGGGAAAAGTCTACAACAGTTGTATATGGCGCATGTGACTAATACAATAACATTTTAATTGTTTGTATGTAATATAGGAGCGTATAGGAGTGAGAAGCACTGTCATACACTATCATGATCATTTTTGGAGAAAGACACATGAGTGCCACTAAAAACGATCACCCCCCAAACTCACCTTCCGTGCTCATTCTCACATCCCCCTCTAACTCACCTGGACAGGTAGCGATGCGACAGCAATTCAGCTCCGACCCATAACCCCTCACTACCCAATGGAGTCAGAGTAGAGAGGATTGATAGCCCCCCCACTACACCCCGGCACCCTTCAATCTATCAGCTTCATGGAGTTACAGTAGGAATGGTTGGAAGTAAGCAGATTGCACAATCAAACTGTCTTGGAAATCTTTATCCCACGGTTCTGTTTTTTTCTGTGCATGCCTGCTCACCGATTCTAATGTCATGACGTAGACTAATTGAACTGTTTCATGTTAATGACAATTGCTATAGGCTGTTATTCTCTGTTTTTTGCTTGGCCCGTAGTATGTCAATATGGCCCCTGACACAAGGTTAAAGTTGTCTTTATCATGGCTGCAGGCTGTTAGTATTTAACTGTATTTATCTGTTGAAGGATGGCATGTAGGAAGGATGTCATTAAAAAGCCTTCAATCCCCTTATGATCCAGAGGTCCATTCTCAGGTCACGGTGATGTCAACAATGAAATCAGACTGACAGCCAAGTCCTCTCTGGAAAACAATCAATACAGTCCCTGAGTTCATCTGAAATTAGGAGGGAGAGGGGTTATCCACAAACAGAGGAACACACGCGCATGCAGGCACGCACGCACGGACACACACGATCCCCCAAAATGCTGAAATATCTAACTTTTTTGTGACCGTGTGAGGAGAATGAAGACAATAAGTGATCTTGTTAATTCCCCAATGAAAGGTGTGACATGTTGAAATGTAATGACTTGGCCTGCTGAGCTGAAACCCAACACTGCTTTAAACCACAGAGGGGTCGTGGATGGAAGCAGAGAGAGAAAGGGAGCACAGAGCCGAGGGTATCTTTTCCAAATGAATACAGAGCCTCGCCTTTCATGGAGTCTTTATTGAGTCATAAAGACAGTTAGACTTCACAATAGGTATTTTTAAATGTAGTCTTGGCAATAGTCAGATTCATGGTTTCACAATAGAATCGAAACCTCTGTCTCATCTCCATTTGTGTGGTTAATCTATTCATGTTGCGTTACGTCTTCTGAGGAACCATCTTTCACCAGCTTCTCCTCTTCATTGACAGTCTCCCAGCTTATCCACCCTCCTCCTCCTCCTCCTCCTCATGGTCACTAGGGACCTCTCTCTTAGTCGCATAAAAAAACATCCGTCACGGATTGCCTTCCCCGTCCGAATGGTGAATTAGCACAGTGTTTACACTGAGCTGGTGGGCTAAAGCCCATGGCTGGATTATGGGCTGGATGGTGGATGGGCTGGGGTTGATTGTAGAGGCCCAGCAGTGATCACACTGATCACAGCAGTCTGCTCCAACAGTTAGCTATGGTGCGAGGGGCTTGGCACTGCAGTTATCTTTTGGCACATCGAGCTGATAGGCTCACTAGAACACTGTGAAAGGCCAGCCATATCTAGTCAGAGCCAATGAGATAAGAGGGTGAGAGGGCTGTTGTTTTGTTTCTTTGACATTTGGAACATTTGTTGTTTGGGATGTGAGAGCTAGCACAAAGTGATTAGTGAAATTGGTCCTTGTGATATTAATTTCAAAATGTTTATTGAGGGATTATTCGAATGACCTTTTCATGGAGATCAATAGCCATACTACCGTAGAATCAGTACAAGATATGCAGTCGGCAGTAGGCAGTTGCCAAAGCATCCTTTTTGAGTTACACCTGTGGTCAACATGTCTATGTATACAGTGTGTATCCTCAGGTCTCCTCAGATCTCCTCCATCGTAGCTCACTGTATTGAGAGATGCTGGGGAAAGATGGTTCCTCAGAAGATGAATCATTACAGCAAGACCTTGTCCTCGGGGTTGCATACGGTAACCTCTCTTTCTCTGTGAAAGAGGCCCTTATTTTAGCCCAGCATTTTTACACACAGACAGTTTCATTTTTGTGTGTCTGGGCCATAAATCACAACGACGACTCTGCAAGGGCCAAACCAAACAGGAGTGCTGACGTCCCTGAATTGTGGTTCTGCATCGCCTAGTGGATACGTGTCATCTACGTTTGGGAGTGAGGTATGCTGGGACAAAAACCTGAGGTGATCCACCTGACCTTGGCTAACAGCCTGACTCAAAACATCGTTCAGTATAGGACGGAGAGAAGAAAAGAGAGAAAGAGGGAGAGAGAGAGAGAGAGACAGAGGGAGGGAGGGAAATAGAGAGTGCGTGAAAGAGAAACAGGAAAGTGGAGAGAGAGAAAGGGAGAGGAAGAGAGAAGAGAACAGTATAGAAAGAGATTGCTGCAGAGCAATAGCCACAAAATCATTATTTTAACATCAAGGGCAATAGCAATTATTAAGCTTTACTCTGCTTTGGCAGCACAGTTAAGTCAGTGTAGAAATACAATGAAGATACAGCGTTATGACTGAGATGGATTTCTGTCCGCTGAGAATGGGGTATCAGTGAGGAGTCCATTTGAAAGCGACGTTCATTACCTCACGCGATTTGATTTTGTGAAATCTAAGCGGAATTTTTAATGGTATGGCACACTGCTCAATAATTCCACTGATAAGAGCCTTGGAGAATGAGAGTCCAATGGCCTGTGTAAATCTGTGACTGAAGAGATCGCGGTTATCACTCTCTCTTATCCTCCCTCTCTCACTTTCCCTCTCCCTCACTCACTCCCTTTTCCTCTCTCTCTCTGTCGCACCTTTCTGTTTTTTTAAATTCTCTCTCCATCTCTCTTGTCTCTCTCCCTCTCCCTTTTCTCTGTCTCTGTCTCTGTCTATTGCTCTTTCCTCTTTCTACCTTTCTCTCCCTCTCCTTTTCCTCTCCTTCTGTCTCTTTCGCTCGCTTCCCTCTTCCCTTTGTGTCTCATAGGAACAGCCTGTAACCCTGCAAAGTGTGTATGTGTGTGAGAGAGAGAGTGAAAGGGCCATATATGCATCCTGATCGATTGTCTACACTTAAAACGGGCGTGTTTAAATGAAATTGTTATCTCTAAGAGCGTTCAAACGCTTGTTTAATAAAATGAGATAAAAAACAGTCTTCATTAAAAAGGTCACTGTTTGTTTGTGGGTTTTTCCTTTGGAAAGACCTTGAAGGTATATCAGCCCCCATCACACACACACACACACACACACACACACACACACACACACACACACACACACACACACACACACACACACACACACACACACACACACACACACACACACACACACACACACACACACACACACACACACACACGAGGATAGATAAGGAGCCCTTTTAAAACCGGATGCATTATTTAACCCACCCCAGCTAATGGCTCAGATTGTCCTGTAACAATTGAATAACATCTGGAGATAACACAGACCTTTTGCTCTCCTTTTAAAAGATCACCGCGTGAAACCGTAGATAGCAGCTCACGCTGATGCTTTTATCAGGAGGGCAGAGGGAACATCCTCCCAGCCCGGCCAGGCCAGAAAACACTGTTACCATCACAAAATAAGATTGCTCCCTGCCAAAGGTTTTGGAAGAGGAGAAAAGAGGAGAGAGACAGCGGGGGAAAAGAGAGGGGGGGGGGGGGGGGGGAAATCAATAACATGGTGGTCAGTATTAATCTAACATCAATATAGGCAGTATCTTTTACTTTTCATGGTAATGGCTCTAGTGATCTCCTAAAGTGCCTCTCAAGTGCTTAGAGGGCGGCTGATAGCATCTTATCGTGGCTGGAGGAGTGTACCGTGCTGGGCAGGGAGGGGTGCAAAACTAGCCAAGGTCCTGGGACTGTTTGGGGAACAAGGGGTCTGTAAAATTGTGTGCGTGATCTCCTTTTGAAGAGCTGTTGCTTAACCCTGACAGATGAGAGAGGGTTGGTTGCCCCTAACGACCAGTACCACCTTAGTCACGGCCGGCCACTCTCTGTCTCTTCGATGGGTTATTGTCGTTCATAGATTGAACACACCTATAATCACACTCATATTTACACTGAAACACACACACACACACACACACACACACACACACACACACACACACACACACACACACACACACACACACACACACACACACACACACACACACACACACACACACACACACACACACACACACACACACACAAACCAGGGTCAGGGCCTGGCGCTACTGCCAAATATGGCTGAGTATGTGTGTGCAGTGTGTGTCTTTGTGTTTTGTGTGTGTGTAAGAGTGTTTTTTATTCTCTGTTGAATAAATACTTCTGGATACTCTCAGCCCATTGGACGGAGCTGAACTCTGTGTTTTTGCGTGTGTGTATGTGTGTGTGTCCTACAGTATATTTCTGCTTGAGACGTGCTCAGAATGGCATCGCCACAATTCATCCATTTGAGCACATTTGCAAGTTTTAACAGTGACTCTGTTCAAAAGGCATTTCTCCCACGGTTCAACTCTTTCCCCTCACTGTACTGTGTCCACACACTGAAACACAGACATACAGCATAGCATCGCAGCTCAGCTCACTAGTGTGTAGTCTGTAATGCACGTACCAGATTCTCATAGAAAGGTACTCATATTCTGTATCCTCTTTGCACTAGTATCTCAAACCCAGCTTCTCACCTGACAAGAGATTCTGTGACTTTCACTGAGCTTTCATGGGCTTTCATTCTGATGGGAGCGAGCATCACAGTCCAATATGGAGAATAGAAAGCCCTTTTTCACATTTGAATGAAGTCATCTTGTCCCAGAGTGGAGGTGCTATTGGCCCAGATCCCTAATTTCCATCCCCCCTCCCTTTCCCTGGTAGTCCCCCCTGGTTGTGCTACTATCTGATTGGCCAGCCAGATTTGGGTTTATGCACCAGAGCTGAGAGTGCTTGTGGTGGATTCCTTGAGGGAGGGAGGAGGGACAGATATTGTGTCTGTATATGTTTGTGCCTGTGGGACTGTGTTTGTGTGTGCGTGTGAGTGAGTGTGTGTGTGTGGTGGGGGCAGAACTCCTGTGCCAGGCATTGGCAGCATGCCCTACCCATTGATCCTGTTGGATGCCTTCCAGTTTCCCTCTTCACTACCCTCCCTCCCCTCTCTCTGCTGGCTCTTGGGGGAGAGAGGCAATTATCTCTGGGGTCCTTAACAACCCTCCCATATCTGTGTGTTTATATTTATGTGTGTGTGTATGTGTTCATGTGTGCGTTGCATTGTACAGGGTCATCCTCGCATCACAGCAGTGCTTGCGATTCAGGGGGAGTGAGTGTGTGAGTTAGAAAAACACAGTCCTCATCAAAATGCTATCTATCATTGATTCAAAGAACCAAATATTTCGATATATGGAGTAACACCCAAAACATCAGCAATTGCAAAATATCCCACTTGCACACAAGACAGTCTTTTTGTCATGTATTCACACAGAGGTTGAGCAACATCCTTCATATTTGTAGTCAGGAAGTGGAGGTGCTTTATGAGTAGATAGCAGTGAGAGGCAAACACCACTCTACCTACAGTACCAAACATCAATGACTCTCGTATTCCTTTGCAAAAGAGCATGAGGCAGTGTCACAATGCCTTAACACTACATTCTCCCGAGTGGCGCAGGGAACTAAGGCACTGCAGACCCTGGTTCGATTCCAGGCTGTGTCGCAACCGGCCGTGATTGGGAGTCCCATAGGGTGGCGCACAACTGGCCCAGCGTCGTCCGGGTTTGGCCGGGGTGGGCCGTCATTGTAAGTAAGAATTTGTTCTTAACTGACTTGCCTAGTTAAATTAATAAATAGTAATATTAGAACTCCACCTGGATCAGCATAGACTTACTGTCCCTTCAGGAATGGCTGTGTCCCACACCTTTTGTTTCCTTCAGCTTAAACACTACACAATCACACTGAGGGACGTTTTAAACGCCCTGTAAAATACAGTACATCGAATGAAAATGTTTTAAATCTCTATGCCCATATAAACTATTTAGGATTATCCAATATCTTTACAAATGGAGCTGATTATCCCATTAAGCCGAATCTCACTATAAATAGTGCTCTAATACTGATGTAGATTTCTGGGGGCCGGAGTGGGTAGGAGGATAAGTGTTACTGGGCGATGTTTTTTATTTGATTGCCTTCTTATCCCCCTCTCTCTCTTCCGCCTGTGGTCCTTCTGTATACTCTGAATGCTCAACACTAATACCATTCTCCAAATGTCATGAAACGAGGGCATAAACATTTTTCTGGGTTTATGATTTCATTTTTCACCTCCAGAGAAAGTCTTTTTTTTTTCTCTCCATCTCTCTCTTCTTTCTTCATTCTATTCCATTTATTCATATTCAACAGTCAATCATTTTTTTTTTTAAAGAGAGAGAGGGAGAGAGAGAAATCTGGAGATTGCAGATGGAAGTGGTATTTTTTTCTTCATGTTCTTATCCTCCCGCATTTGAACCGGCGATGTAGCAAAGCGCTAGGAGCACCGCTTTACATAGCAGCCTCACTCTCATCAAAAGCCGCCAATCGGGCCTAAATCAGCATGCAAAATGCCACTCAACCCTGTAGCCTTTATTAAAGTTTGCAGGGACTCAATTTGAGATAGCGATCGTTCCTATTAAAAAGCAAAATGTAAGATAGTTTTTTTATATAAATCTCAGGCTGGAATGGAATTGTTAATCAGCATAGTCTGATGTGATTTCTCTGTCACAAATCCTGCCCAGGGCTCAGCAGCACACCAGCTTTACCGTAACTTCGGGCTTAGCAGTCGCCACGGAAACCATGCAGGGGAGGATGGGATGTATAGAGGGGTGGGGGGAGGCTAAGCTCTCCTCCCCAGCAAGGCTCCTCCTGCCTCCATCCCTCCCCCCTCTCGCCCCCTCCATGATGAGAAGCTAGCTGATATCAGGGGCTTGATTGGATTTCAGTTTAATTGGGCAGTGTGTTGTTTTGGTGGTCTGACTTGTAGCTGGTGTACATGTTCTGGAAAGGATCAAGCCCGATGTCACATGTCCCAACAGGACCTTCCTTAAGCCCTCCTCACTAGACTAGTTTAGACATCGACAGATTCTGTTTGCTTGTATGTATGAGTGCATTTGGTGTATTTTGTATGCAAGTGTTTTTGTTTACAAGTATACATGCTTTTGTATGTGTGGTGTGAATGATTGTTGACTTGTGTTTATGTGTGTGAAATTACAGTGGACCCCTGGTGTGACCGTGGTGTTGGTGTTCAGGGATGAGTGTGTTTGTCATCCCTCCCTCTCCAACCCCCTGCTCTTGGCCTGCGTCCTACCTGGCGAGGCTTCCTGTTTATTGGCTGAGCCGTGGAGCCCTGCCCCTTGGACCTCTGGTTCTCTGGATCTCAGCACTGTACGGGCCCGGCTGAGAGAGCAGCTCCAGCTTAACCTCCCAAAGCTTGTGTGCTCTATGTCCACACACACACACACACACACACACACACACACACACACACACACACACACACACACACACACACACACACACACACACACACACACACACACACACACACACACACACACACACACACACACACAATTACAATAGTGTGTGTGTGTGTGTATTTAAGTCTAGGCCGCATGTATTCTAATGCATTTACAATACGGTGTGTGTGTACTGTGCCCTCATATGGTCTGTGTTCCAGTTGAAGCACACCCAGTAGCAGGTCATCCTACAATGGTAATGATGTCAACCAAAAGCTCAGCCGTATCACAGCAGTGAACTGTATGCAGATCGCGCTGGCTAGGAGACCACGATGCTTCAGTGCAGCAGAGTTGAACTCAGACCAATACAGCACTCAGCTGTGTTCTTTAAAACTCTGTATCCAACTGCGTCATTGGAAATGAAACGCACAGAGATGGCAGGTCCCATGAAATCACAACGGAAATATGTGTGTGAGACCAAGAGAGAGTGAGCAAAATGGAAAGAGAGAGGGGATAGGGACTGTATTTCTGTGTATATGTGTGCATCTCTATAGTGTGTCTGTGTATGAATTTGTGGACACACCATTTGTGGATATTCCACATTAGTGAGGAGGCTGCCAAGCCAATCACCTCAGCCTAACGGTAATTGAACGTGATTTTAATGGAGAGAGGCATGTGTGCACTGAAACATGAGTCTACAGTGGGTTAGCTCATGCCAGCAGTGGTCTGACCGGCAGTTAACTCTGCTTCAGTAGCATCGGGGTGAATTTAAGTCTTCGTAGCAAAGTGATACCGCTTGCCTAATGTTATCCATACACTTCCTACCAGTCTTCATAACTTTAACACAGGGATGTTAATTAGATAGTTGTACTGATGTACACAACAAAAAAATTGAGAGATTACATGCTGTGGAATCCGACCATTGTTTGTGAGATAATTGCATATAGATTTTATGTATAGAATTTGGTCATAAAGATATAGTATGTGTCAAGCATGGTAAACGGCAGGCTGAAAACGAAGTGTTTGTGTTGTTTTAGTCTATACAGTAAAGTACATCTACCTGACTGGGTTGCTCTAGTCTATACAGTACAGTACATCTACCTGACTGGGTTGTTCTAGTCTATACAGTACAGTACATATGACTGGGTTGTTCTAGTCTATACAGTACAGTACATATACCTGACTGGGTTGTTCTAGTCTACACAGTACAGTACATCTACCTGACTGGGTTGTTCTAGTCTATACAGTACAGTACATCTACCTGACTGGGTTGTTCTAGTCTACACAGTACAGTACATCTACCTGACTGGGATGTTCTAGTCTATACAGTACAGTACATCTACCTGACTGGGTTGTTCTAGTCTATACAGTACAGTACATCTACCTGACTGGGTTGTTCTAGTCTATACAGTACAGTACATCTACCTGACTGGATTGTTCTAGTCTATACAGTACAGTACATATGGCTGGGTTGTTCTAGTCTATACAGTACAGTACATATGACTGGGTTGTTCTAGTCTATACAGTACAGTACATCTACCTGACTGGGTTGTTCTAGTCTATACAGTACAGTACATATGACTGGGTTGTTCTAGTCTATACAGTACAGTACATCTACCTGACTGGGTTGTTCTAGTCTATACAGTACAGTACATCTACCTGACTGGGTTGTTCTAGTCTATACAGTACAGTACATATGACTGGGTTGTTCTAGTCTATACAGTACAGTACATATGACTGGGTTGTTCTAGTCTATACAGTACAGTACATCTACCTGACTGGGTTGTTCTAGTCTATACAGTACAGTACATCTACCTGACTGGGTTGTTCTAGTCTATACAATACAGTACATCAACCTGACTGGGATGTTCTAGTCTACACAATACAGTACATATGACTGGGTTGTTGTCGTCTATACAGTACAGTACATATGACTGGGTTATTCTAATCTATACAGTACAGTACATATGACTGGGTTGTTCTAGTCTATACAGTACAGAACATATGACTGGGTTGTTCTAGTCTATACAGTACAGAACATATGACTGGGTTGTTCTAGTCTATACAGTGCAGTACATCTACCTGACTTGGTTGTTCTAGTCTATAGAGTACAGTACATCTACCTGACTGGGTTGTTCTAGTCTATACAGTACAGTACATATGACTGGGTTGTTCTAGTCTATACAGTACAGAAAATATGACTGGGTTGTTCTAGTCTACACAGTACAGTACATCTACCTGACTGGGTTGTTCTAGTCTATACAGTACAGTACATATGACTGGGTTGTTCTAGTCTATACAGTACAGTACATCTACCTGACTGGCTTGTTCTAGTCTATACAGTACAGTACATCTACCTGACTGGGTTGTTCTAGTCTATACAGTACAGTACATATGACTGGGTTGTTCTAGTCTATACAGTACAGTACATATGACTGGGTTGTTGTAGTCTATACAGTACAGTACATATGACTGGGTTATTCTAGTCTATACAGTACAGTACATATGACTGGGTTGTTCTAGTCTATACAGTACAGTACGTATGACTGGGTTGTTCTAGTCTATACAGTACAGTACATCTACCTGACTGGGTTTCTCTAGTCTATACAGTACAGGACATATGACTGGGTTGTTCTAGTCTACACAGTACAGTACATCTACCTGACTGGGTTGTTCTAGTCTATACAGTACAGTACATATGACTGGGTTGTTCTAGTCTACACAGTACAGTACATATGACTGGGTTGTCTTGGTCTATACAGTATAGTACATATGACTGGGTTATTCTAGTCTATACAGTACAGTACATATAACTGGGTTGTTCTAGTCTACACAGTACAGTACATCTACCTGACTGGGTTGTTCTAGTCTACACAGTACAGTACATATGACTGGGTTATTCTAGTCTCCACAGTACAGAACATATGACTGGGTTGTTCTAGTCTATACAGTACAGTACATCTACCTGACTGGGTTGTTCTAGTCTATACAGTACAGTACATCTACCTGACTGGGTTGTTCTAGTCTATACAGTACAGTACATCTACCTGACTGGGTTGTTCTAGTCTATACAGTACAGTACATATGACTTGGTTGTTCTAGTCTATACAGTACAGTACATCTACCTGACTGGGTTGTTCTAGTCTATACAGTACAGTACATATGACTGGGTTGTTCTAGTCTATACAGTACAGTACATATGACTGGGTTGTTCTTGTCTATACAGTACAGTACATCTACCTGACTGGGTTGTTCTAGTCTATACAGTACAGTACATCTACCTGACTGGGTTGTTCTAGTCTATACAGTACAGTACATCTACCTGACTGGGTTGTTCTAGTCTATACAGTACAGTACATATGACTGGGTTGTTCTTGTCTATACAGTACAGTACATATGACTGGGTTGTTCTAGTCTATACAGTACAGTACATATGACTGGGTTGTTCTAGTATACACAGTACAGTACATCTACCTGACTGAGTTGTTCTAGTCTATACAGTACAGTACATATGACTGGGTTGTTCTAGTCTATACAGTACAGTACATCTACCTGACTGGGTTGTTCTAGTCTATACAGTACAGTACATCTACCTGACTGGGTTGTTCTAGTCTATACAGTACAGTACATATGACTGGGTTGTTCTAGTCTATACAGTACAGAACATATGACTGGGTTGTTCTAGTCTACACAGTACAGTACATCTACCTGACTGGGTTGTTCTAGTCTATACAGTACAGTACATATGACTGGGTTGTTCTAGTATACACAGTACAGTACATCTACCTGACTGAGTTGTTCTAGTCTATACAGTACAGTACATATGACTGGGTTGTTCTAGTCTATACAGTACAGTACATCTACCTGACTGGGTTGTTCTAGTCTATACAGTACAGTACATCTACCTGACTGGGTTGTTCTAGTCTATACAGTACAGTACATATGACTGGGTTGTTCTAGTCTATACAGTACAGTACATATGACTGGGTTGTTCTAGTCTATACAGTACAGTACGTATGACTGAGTTGTTCTAGTCTATACAGTACAGTACATCTACCTGACTGGGTTGTTCTAGTCTACACAGTACAGTACATCTACCTGACTGGGTTGTTCTAGTCTATACAGTACAGTACATCTACCTGACCGGGTTGTTCTAGTCTATACAGTACAGTACATCTACCTGACTGGGTTGTTCTAGTCTACACAGTACAGTACATATGACTTGGTTGTTCTAGTCTATACAGTACAGTACATCTACCTGACTGGGTTGTTCTAGTCTATACAGTACAGTACATATGACTGGGTTGTTCTAGTCTATACAGTACAGTACATATGACTGGGTTGTTCTTGTCTATACAGTACAGTACATCTACCTGACTGGGTTGTTCTAGTCTATACAGTACAGTACATCTACCTGACTGGGTTGTTCTAGTCTATACAGTACAGTACATCTACCTGACTGGGTTGTTCTAGTCTATACAGTACAGTACATATGACTGGGTTGTTCTTGTCTATACAGTACAGTACATATGACTGGGTTGTTCTAGTCTATACAGTACAGTACATATGACTGGGTTGTTCTAGTATACACAGTACAGTACATCTACCTGACTGAGTTGTTCTAGTCTATACAGTACAGTACATATGACTGGGTTGTTCTAGTCTATACAGTACAGTACATCTACCTGACTGGGTTGTTCTAGTCTATACAGTACAGTACATCTACCTGACTGGGTTGTTCTAGTCTATACAGTACAGTACATATGACTGGGTTGTTCTAGTCTATACAGTACAGAACATATGACTGGGTTGTTCTAGTCTACACAGTACAGTACATCTACCTGACTGGGTTGTTCTAGTCTATACAGTACAGTACATATGACTGGGTTGTTCTAGTATACACAGTACAGTACATCTACCTGACTGAGTTGTTCTAGTCTATACAGTACAGTACATATGACTGGGTTGTTCTAGTCTATACAGTACAGTACATCTACCTGACTGGGTTGTTCTAGTCTATACAGTACAGTACATCTACCTGACTGGGTTGTTCTAGTCTATACAGTACAGTACATATGACTGGGTTGTTGTAGTCTATACAGTACAGTACATATGACTGGGTTGTTCTAGTCTATACAGTACAGTACGTATGCATGAGTTGTTCTAGTCTATACAGTACAGTACATATGACTTGGTTGTTCTAGTCTATACAGTACAGTACATCTACCTGACTGGGTTGTTCTAGTCTATACAGTACAGTACATATGACTGGGTTGTTCTAGTCTATACAGTACAGTACATATGACTGGGTTGTTCTTGTCTATACAGTACAGTACATCTACCTGACTGGGTTGTTCTAGTCTATACAGTACAGTACATCTACCTGACTGGGTTGTTCTAGTCTATACAGTACAGTACATCTACCTGACTGGGTTGTTCTAGTCTATACAGTACAGTACATATGACTGGGTTGTTCTTGTCTATACAGTACAGTACATATGACTGGGTTGTTCTAGTCTATACAGTACAGTACATATGACTGGGTTGTTCTAGTATACACAGTACAGTACATCTACCTGACTGAGTTGTTCTAGTCTATACAGTACAGTACATATGACTGGGTTGTTCTAGTCTATACAGTACAGTACATCTACCTGACTGGGTTGTTCTAGTCTATACAGTACAGTACATCTACCTGACTGGGTTGTTCTAGTCTATACAGTACAGTACATATGACTGGGTTGTTCTAGTCTATACAGTACAGAACATATGACTGGGTTGTTCTAGTCTACACAGTACAGTACATCTACCTGACTGGGTTGTTCTAGTCTATACAGTACAGTACATATGACTGGGTTGTTCTAGTATACACAGTACAGTACATCTACCTGACTGAGTTGTTCTAGTCTATACAGTACAGTACATATGACTGGGTTGTTCTAGTCTATACAGTACAGTACATCTACCTGACTGGGTTGTTCTAGTCTATACAGTACAGTACATCAACCTGACTGGGTTGTTCTAGTCTATACAGTACAGTACATATGACTGGGTTATTCTAGTCTATACAGTACAGTACATATGACTGGGTTGTTCTAGTCTATACAGTACAGTACGTATGACTGAGTTGTTCTAGTCTATACAGTACAGTACATCTACCTGACTGGGTTGTTCTAGTCTACACAGTACAGTACATCTACCTGACTGGGTTGTTCTAGTCTATACAGTACAGTACATCTACCTGACCGGGTTGTTCTAGTCTATACAGTACAGTACATCTACCTGACTGGGTTGTTCTAGTCTATACAGTACAGTACATCTATCTGACTGGGTTGTTCTAGTCTATACAGTACAGTACATCTACCTGACTGGGTTGTTCTAGTCTACACAGTACAGTACATCTACCTGACTGGGTTGTTCTAGTCTATATAGTACAGGACATATAACTGGGTTGTTCTAGTCTACACAGAACAGTACATCTACCTGACTGGGTTGTTCTAGTCTATACAGTACAGTACATCTACCTGACTGGGTTGTTCTAGTCTGTATAGTACAGTACATATGACTGGGTTGTTCTAGTCTATACAATACAGTACATATGACTGGGTTGTTGTAGTCTATACAGTACAGTACATATGACTGGGTTGTTGTAGTCTATACAGTACAGTACATATGACTGGGTTATTCTAATCTATACAGTACAGTACATATGACTGGGTTGTTCTAGTCTATACATTACAGTACATATACCTGACTGGGATGTTCTAGTCTACACAATACAGTACATATGACTGGGTTGTTGTAGTCTATACAGTACAGTGCATCTACCTGACTGGGTTGTTCTAGTCTATACAGTACAGTACATATGACTGGTTTGTTCTAGTCTATACAGTACAGTACATATGACTGGATTGTTCTAGTCTATACAGTACAGTACATATGACCGGGTTGTTCTAGTCTACACAGTACAGTACATATGACTGGATTGTTCTAGTCTATACAGGACAGTACATATGACTGGGTTGTTCTAGTCTATACAGTACAGTACATATGACTGGGTTGTTCTAGTCTATACAGTACAGTACATCTACCTGACTGGGTTGTTCTAGTCTATACAGTACAGTACATCTACCTGACTGGGTTGTTCTAGTCTATACAGTACAGTACATCAACCTGACTGAGTTGTTCTAGTCTATACAGTACAGTACATCAACCTGACTGAGTTGTTCTAGTCTACACAGTACAGTACATCTACCTGACTGGGTTGTTCTAGTCTATACAGTACAGTACATCAACCTGACTGGGTTGTTCTAGTCTATAAAGTACAGTACATCTACCTGACTGGGTTGTTCTAGTCTATACAGTACAGTACATATGACTGGGTTGTTCTAGTCTACACAGTACAGTACATATGACTGGGTTGTCTTGGTCTATACAGTATAGTACATATGACTGGGTTATTCTAGTCTACACAGTACAGTACATCTACCTGACTGGGTTGTTCTAGTCTACACAGTACAGTACATATGACTGGGTTATTCTAGTCTCCACAGTACAGAACATATGACTGGGTTGTTCTAGTCTATACAGTACAGTACATCTACCTGACTGGGTTGTTCTAGTCTATACAGTACAGTACATCTACCTGACTGGGTTGTTCTAGTCTATACAGTACAGTACATCTACCTGACTGGGTTGTTCTAGTCTATACAGTACAGTACATATGACTTGGTTGTTCTAGTCTATACAGTACAGTACATCTACCTGACTGGGTTGTTCTAGTCTATACAGTACAGTACATATGACTGGGGTTGTTTCTAGTCTATACAGTACAGTACATATGACTGGGTTATTCTAGTCTATACAGTACAGTACATCTACCTGACTGGGTTGTTCTAGTCTATACAGTACAGTACATCTACCTGACTGGGTTGTTCTAGTCTATACAGTACAGTACATCTACCTGACTGGGTTGTTTCTAGTCTATACAGTACAGGACATATGACTGGTTGTTCTTGTCTATACAGTACAGTACATATGACTGGGTTGTTCTAGTCTATACAGTACAGTACATATGACTGGGTTGTTCTAGTATACACAGTACAGTACATCTACCTGACTGAGTTGTTCTAGTCTATACAGTACAGTACATATGACTGGGTTGTTCTAGTCTATACAGTACAGTAATCTACCTGACTGGGTTGTTCTAGTCTATACAGTACGTACATCTACCTGACTGGGTTGTTCTAGTCTATACAGTACAGTACATATGATGGGTTGTTCTAGTCTATACAGTACAGAACATATGACTGGGTTGTTCTAGTCTACACAGTACAGTACATCTACCTGACTGGGTTGTTCTAGTCTATACAGTACAGCACATATGACTGGGTTGTTCTAGTCTATACAGTACAGTACATATGACTGGGTTGTTGTAGTCTATACAGTACAGTACTATGATGGGTTGTTCTAGTCTATACAGTACAGTACAGTATCATGAGTTGTTCTAGTCTATACAGTACAGTACATCTACCTGAATGGGTTGTTCTAGTCTACACAGTGTACAGTACATCTACCTGACTGGGTTGTTCTAGTCTATACAGTACAGTACATCTACCTGACGGTTGTTCTAGTCTATACAGTACAGTACATCTACCCTGACTGGGTTGTTCTAGTATATACAGTACCTACTATCATCTGATCGTATCTATACTACCACCTACTACTATCGTCTACTACTATAGTCTACTACTATAGTCTACTGCTACCATCTACTACTATCACCTACCTATATCCTCTAATACTACACTGATATCACTCCTACTCTACTATATCGTCTACTATGTATCTCTACTACTATCGCTATTCTATACTAACTTATCACTCCACTACTAGAATCTATCGTAACTACTATCACCTACTACTCTCATCAGCTTCTATCACCTACTACTATCATCTGCTACTATCATCTACTACTCTTATATACTACTATCACCTACTACTATCGTCTACTACTATGATCTACTACTATCATCTACTACTATCATATACTACTATCATTAACTACTATCACCTACTACTCTCATCAGCTTCTATCACCTACTACTATCATCTGCTACTATCATCTACTACTATCACCTACTACTATCGTCTACTACTATAGTCTACTGCTATCATCTACTGCTATCATCTGCTACTATCGTCTACTACTATCATCTACTAATATCATATACTTCTATCATCTAGTACTATCATCTACTACTTTCACTTACTACTATCGTCTACTACTATCATCTACTACTATCATATACTTCTATCATCTACTACTATCATCTACTACTATCGTCTACTACTTTCATCTGGTACTTCCGTCTACTACTATCATCTACTACTATCACATACTACCATTGTCTACTACTATCGTCTACTACTTTCACCTACTATTATCACCTACTACTATCATCTACCACTATCATCTACTACTACCATCTACTACTATCGTCTAATATTATCATCTACTACCATCATCTACTACTATCATATACTACTATCGTTAACTGCTATCATCTACTACTCTCATCTGCTTCTATCACCTACTACTATCGTCTACTACTATGATCTACTACTATGATCTACTACATACTCTACCCGATCATAGCTACTACACACTACTCATCGTTCTACACATATCATATCCTACTACTATCATCTACTACTATCAGCTACCACTATCATCTACTACTATCGTCTACTACTATCACCTTCTACTATCACCTACAACTATCATCTACTACTATCACACTAGCTACCACTATCATCTACTACTATCATCTACTACTATCATCTACTACGATCTACTACTTATCACTATCTACTACCATATCATCTACTACTATCGACTACTCGATCTTACTACTTTTGTCATCTACTATCATCTACTGCTATCACTGCTACTACTATCAATCTACTATCATCTACTAAC
This sequence comes from Salvelinus namaycush, assembly GCF_016432855.1. Classification (NCBI taxonomy): domain Eukaryota; kingdom Metazoa; phylum Chordata; class Actinopteri; order Salmoniformes; family Salmonidae; genus Salvelinus; species Salvelinus namaycush. The sequence goes on from NC_052344.1 coordinate 9,518,317, forward strand.
TATCATCTACTACTATCCCTACTACTATCATCTACTACTATCCACTACCACTATCGTTCTACTACTATCATCTACTAATATCTCTACTACATCGTCTACTCTATCATCTACTACTTTCACTTACTACATATCGTCTAACCCACTATTATTCTACTATAACTACTACTATCGTCTACTACTATCCATATACTTATCTCAATCTACTACTAGTCATATCTACTTCGTCTACTAACTATTGTCTACTACTATCATCTACTCTAATCATATACTTCTATCGTCTACTACTATCATCCTACCATATCGTCTACTACTATCATCTACTACTAATTTCCTTCTGCTATCTCTACTCTATCGTCAACTACTATCAATCTACTACTATCTACTCTACGTCTACTACTATCTCATACTTTACCCTACTATCACCTACTACTCATCATCATCTCACCTCGTCTACTATTATCATCTACTACCATCATCTACTACTATCATCTACTACTATCATATACTACTATCTTTAACTACTATCATCTACTGCTATCACCTACTACTCTCATCTGCTTCTATCACCTACTACTATCATCTATTACTATCATCTACTACTCTTATATACTACTATCACCTACTACTATCGTCTACTACTATGATCTACTACTATGATCTACTACTATCACCTACTACTATCGTCTACTACTATCATCTACTAATATCACCTACTACTATAATCTACTACTATCATCTACTAGTATAATCTACTACTATCATCTACTACTATCACCTACTTCTTTCACCTACTACTATCGTCTACTACTATCACCTACAACTATCATCTACTACTATCATCTACTACTATCAGCTACCACTATCATCTACTACTATCGTCTACTATTATCATCTACTACTATCATCTACTACATTGTCACTACTTAGCCTACTGCATCACCTACTACTATCATCTGCTACTATCATCTACTACTATCGTCTACTACTATCACCTACTACTATCATCTACTACTATCATCTACTACTATCGTCTACTAATATCACCTACTGCTATAATCTACTGCTATCATATAGTACTATCAGCTACCACTATCAGCTACTACTATAACCCACTACTATCACCTACTACTATCATCTACTCATATCATCTACTACTATCACCGACTACTATCATCTACTACTATCATCTACTACTATCATCTGCTCATATCATCTACTACTATCACCGACTACTATAATCTACTACTATCACCTACTACTATCTCTGCTACTATCATCTACTACTATCGTCTACTACTACCATCTACTACTATCATCTACTATTATCATCTACTACCATCATCTACTACTATCATATACTACTATCGTTAACTGCTATCACCTACTACTCTCATCTGCTTCTATCACCTAGTACTATCATCTGCTACTATCATCATCTACTCTTATATACTACTATCACCTACTACTATCACCCAATACTATCATCTACTACTATCACATACCACAATCGTCGACTACTATTATTTACTACTATCACCAGTACTATCGTCTACTACTATCATATACTTCTATCATCTACTACTATCATATACTACTATCGTCTACTACTATCGTCTACTACTATAGTCTACTACTATTATTTACTATTATCATATACTTCTATCATCTAGTACTATCATCTACTGCTATCATCTGCTACTATCGTCTACTACTATCATCTACTACTACCATCTACTACTATAGTCTACTACTATTATTTACTATTATCATATCTCTTATCATCTATGTACATCACTACCTACTACTTTCACTTACTACTATCGTCTACTACTATCGTCTACTACTACCGTCTACTACTATCATCTACTACTATCATCTACTACTATCATCTACTACTACCGTCTACTACTATCATCTACCTACAATCTCACTACTATATCTCTAAACACTACTACTCATACTATCTCTACTACTACATCATCTACTTCTTCACTACTACTATCATATACTACTATCTCTACTACTATCGATCTACTACTATATCTACGTACTATATCTACTATACATATCTTCTATCATCTATACTATCACCTACTGCTATCTCTTCTACTATCTCTACTACTATCGCTACTACTACCATCTACTACTACTAGTCTAACTACTATATATTTACTATTAACTATACTTTATCATCTATAACTATACATCTCTACTATTCCATATACTACTATCGTCTACTACTATCGTCTACTACTAGGTCTACTACTATCATCTACTATATCACATACTACATCTACTCTCGTCTACTACTATCATCTACCACTATCGTCTACTACTATCATCTACTACTAATGTCTTCTGCTATCATCTACTGCTATCGTCAACTACTATCATCTACTACTATTGTCTACTACTATTGTCTACTACTATCGTCTACTACTTTTACCAACTACTATCACCTACTACTATCATCTACTACTCATACATCTACTATCATCTACGTACTATTTCTACCTACTACTATCATTCTACTACTCACACTACCTATCTCTACTACTATCATCTGACTATCTCATTCTACTACTACTATCGTCTACTCTATATCATCTACTACTCCCCTATACTACTATCGTCTACCTACTATCTATATTTACTACTATATACTGACTACTACTATCACCTACTACTATCGTCATATCACTTAATATCATCTACTACTATCATATACTACTATCTCTACTACTATCATCTTACCACTATCTCCTACTACTATCATCTACTATACTATTCTTACACTATCATCTACTCTATCGTTCACTACTATCATCTACTACTTCGTCTACTACTATTCTACTATATCTCTACTACTTCACACTACTTCACCTACTACTATCATCTACTACTATCACTACCACTATCGTCTACTACTATATCATCTACTATCACACTCATCTACTACTATCACTATATCACTACTTACTACTATCATCTACTGCTAATCATCCTACTGCTACTATCTGCTTACCTATCACTACTGACTATCATCTATCTACTATCATGCTAACTACTCCTATTACTACTGATCACCTACTACTATCTCTAACCTCACTTGATCTCTACTATGTCAACTACTATTCACTCTACTACTATCGTCTACCTACTATCTCTACTAATATCACCTACTACTATAAGTCTACTACATTACTATATCTACTACTATCATCACTTATCAGCTACCACTATCATCTACTACTATCGTCTACTATATATCTACTCTACTATCAATCTACTCCTATATTCAACTACTATCATCTACTAGCTATATCACCTACTACTATCAACTATCTACTATCATCTACTACTATCATCTACTACATCACACTACTACTACTCATCTACTACTATCATCTACTACTATTCATCTACTACTATCACCTATCACCTACTAACTATAATCTACTGCTATCATATAGTACTATCAGCTACCACTATCAGCTACTACTATCACCCACTACTATCACCTACTACTATCATCTGCTCATATCATCTACTACTATCGTCTACTATTATCACTGACTACTATCATCTACTACTATCATCTACTACTATCATCTACTACTATCATCTACTGCTATCACCTACTACTATCATCTGCTACTATCATCTACTACTATTGCCTACTATCATCTACTACTATCATCTACTAATATCACCTACTACTATAATCTATTGCTATCATATAGTACTATCATCTACTACTATCATCTACTCATATCATCTACTACTATAACGACTACTATAATCTACTACTATCATCTACTAATATCCCCTACTACTATCCTCTACTACTATCATCTACTCATATCATCTACTACTATCATCTACTATTATAATCTACTACTATCAGCTACTACTATCAGCTACTACTATCACTATCTACTATCATCTACTATATCACCTACTCTATAATCTATTGCTATCATATAGTACTATCATCTACTACTATAGCTACTACTTTCCCTCTACTATCGCTACTACTATCATCTATTATTATAATCCACTACTATCACCGACTACTATAATCTACTACTATCACTGACTACTATCGTCTACTACTATCACCTACTATTATCATCTACTACTATCACCTACCACTATCGTCTACTACTATCATCTACTAATATTCTCTACTACTATCGTCTACTACTATCATCTACTACTTTCACTTACTACTATCGTCTACCATATCTATTTACTACATACCTACTAACCTACTACTATCTCTACTACTATCATAATACTTATATCATCTACTACTAGACATATATCTACTATCGTCTACACTATTGTCTACGTACACTATATCATCTACTACTATCATATACTACTATCATACGTTCTATCAGTCTACTACTATCATCTACCCTACATCAGCTACTACTATCATCTACTACTAATGTCTTCTGCTATCATCTACTGCTATCGTCAACTACTATCATCTACTACTGTCGTCTACTACTATTGTCTACTACTATCGTCTACTACTTTTACCAACTACTATCACCTACTACTATCATCTACTACTATTATCTACCACTATCGTCTACTACTATCATCTACTATTATCATATACTTCTATCATCTAGTACTATCATCTACTACTTTCACTTACTACTATCGTCTACTACTACCGTCTACTACTACACCTACTACTATCATCTACTACTATCATCTACTACTACCGTATACTACTATCATCTACTACTATCATCTACTACTATCACCTACTACTATCGTCTACTACTATCATCTACTACTAATGTCTTCTGCTATCATCTACTGCTATCGTCTACTACTTCCGTCTACTACTATCATCTACTACTATCACATACTACCATTGTCTACTACTATCGTCTACTACTTTCACCTACTACTATCACCTACTACTATCATCTACCACTATCATCTACTACTACCATCTACTACTATCGTCTACTATTATCATCTACTACTATTATCTACTACTATCATCTACTACTATCATATACTACTATCGTTAACTACTATCACCTTCTACTCTCATCAGCTTCTATCACCTACTACTATCATCTGCTACTATCATCTACTACTATCACCTACTACTATCGTCTACTACTATAGTCTACTACTATAGTCTACTGCTACCATCTACTACTATCACCTACTACTATCATCTACCACTATCATCTACTACACTATCTACTACTATCGTCTACTATTATCATCTACTACTATCATCTACTACTATCATATACTACTATCATTAACTACTATCACCTACTACTCTCATCAGCTTCTATCACCTACTACTATCTCGCTACTATCGCTCTACTACTCTTATTAGCACTAGACTATCACCTACTACTCTATCTCACTACTACTAATGATCTACTACTATCATCTACTACTATCATATACTACTATCATTAACTACTATCACCTACTACTCTCATCAGCTTCTATCACCTACTACTATCATCTGCTACTATCATCTACTACTATCACCTACTACTATCGTCTACTACTATAGTCTACTGCTATCATCTACTGCTATCATCTGCTACTATCGTCTACTACTATCATCTACTAATATCATATACTTCTATCATCTAGTACTATCATCTACTACTTTCACTTACTACTATCGTCTACTACTATCGTCTACTATCATCTACTACTATCATATACTTCTATCATCTACTACTATCATCTACTACTATCGTCTACTACTTTCATCTGGTACTATCGTCTACTACTTCCGTCTACTACTATCATCTACTACTTTCACCTACTATTATCACCTACTACTATCATCTACCACTATCATCTACTACTACCATCTACTACTATCGTCTACTATTATCATCTACTACCATCATCTACTACTATCATATACTACTATCGTTAACTGCTATCATCTACTACTCTCATCTGCTTCTATCACCTGCTACTATCATCTACTACTCTTATATACTACTATCACCTACTACTATCGTCTACTACTATGATCTACTACTATGATCTACTACTATCACCTACTACTATCACCCACTACTATCATCTACTACTATCACCTACTACTATCGTCTACTACTATCATCTACTAATATCACCTACTACTATAATCTACTATTATCATCTACTAGTATAATCTACTACTATCATCTACTTCTTTCACCGACTACTATCGTCTACTACTATCAGCTACCACTATCACCTACAACTATCATCTACTACTATCATCTACTACTATCAGCTACCACTATCATCTACTACTATCGTCTACTACTATCACCTTCTACTATCACCTACAACTATCATCTACTACTATCAGCTACCACTATCATCTACTACCATCATCTACTACTATCGTCTACTACTTTTGTCATCTACTATCATCTACTGCTATCACCTACTACTATCATCTGCTACTATCATCTACTACTATCATCTACTACTATCACCTACTACTATCATCTACTACTATCACCTACCACTATCGTCTACTACTATCATCTACTAATATTCTCTACTACTATCGTCTACTACTATCATCTACTACTATCGTCTACTATTATCATCTACTACCATCATCTACTACTATCGTCTACTACTTTTGTCATCTACTATCATCTACTGCTATCACCTACTACTATCATCTGCTACTATCATCTACTACTATCATCTACTACTATCACCTACTACTATCATCTACTACTATCACCTACCACTATCGTCTACTACTATCATCTACTAATATTCTCTACTACTATCGTCTACTACTATCATCTACTACTTTCACTTACTACTATCGTCTACCACTATTATTTACTACTATAACCTACTACTATCGTCTACTACTATCATATACTTATATCATCTACTACTATCATATACTACTATCGTCTACTACTATTGTCTACTACTATCATCTACTACTATCATATACTTCTATCGTCTACTACTATCATCTACCACTATCGTCTACTACTATCATCTACTACTAATGTCTTCTGCTATCATCTACTGCTATCGTCAACTACTATCATCTACTACTATCATCTACCACTATCGTCTACTATTATCATCTACTACCATCATCTACTACTATCATCTACTACTATCATATACTACTATCTTTAACTACTATCATCTACTGCTATCACCTACTACTCTCATCTGCTTCTATCACCTACTACTATCATCTATTACTATCATCTACTACTCTTATATACTACTATCACCTACTACTATCGTCTACTACTATGATCTACTACTATGATCTACTACTATCACCTACTACTATCGTCTACTACTATCATCTACTAATATCACCTACTACTATAATCCTACTACTAATCATCTACTAGTATAAATCTACTACTATCATCTACTACTATCACCTACTACTATCGTCTACTACTATCGTCTACTACTATCACCTACAACTATCATCTACTACTATCATCTACTACTATCAGCTACCACTATCATCTACTACTATCGTCTACTATTATCATCTACTACTATCATCTACTACTATTGTCAACTACTATCATCTACTGCTATCACCTACTACTATCATCTGCTACTATCATCTACTACTATCGTCTACTACTATCACCTACTACTATCATCTACTACTATCATCTACTACTATCGTCTACTAATATCACCTACTGCTATAATCTACTGCTATCATTTATACTATCAGCTACCACTATCAGCTACTACTATAACCCACTACTATCACCTACTACTATCATCTACTCATATCATCTACTACTATCACCGACTACTATCATCTACTACTATCATCTACTACTATCATCTGCTCATATCATCTACTACTATCACCGACTACTATAATCTACTACTATCACCTACTACTATCATCTGCTACTATCATCTACTACTATCGTCTACTACTACCATCTACTACTATCATCTACTATTATCATCTACTACCATCATCTACTACTATCATATACTACTATCGTTAACTGCTATCACCTACTACTCTCATCTGCTTCATCACCTAGTATCTATCATCTGCTACTATCATATCTACTCTTTATATCCTACTATCACCTACACTATCACCCAATACTATCATCTACTACTATCACATACACATCTCTGACTACTATTATTTACTACTATCACCGTACTATCGTCTACTACTTCATATACTTCTATCATCTACTAACTATCATATTACTACTATCATATACTACTATCGTCTACTACTATAGTCTACTACTATTATTTACTATTATCATATACTTCTATCATCTAGTACTATCATCTACTGCTATCATCTGCTACTATCGTCTACTACTATCATCTACTACTATCGTCTACTACTATAGTCTACTACTATTATTTACTATTATCATATACTTCTATCATCTAGTACTATCATCTACTACTTTCACTTACTACTATCGTCTACTACTATCGTCTACTACTACCGTCTACTACTATCATCTACTACTATCATCTACTACTATCATCTACTACTACCGTCTACTACTATCATCTACCACTATCGTCTACTACTATCATCTACTACTAATGTCTTCTGCTATCATCTACTGCTATCGTCAACTACTATCATCTACTACTATCGTCTACTACTATTGTCTACTACTTTTACCAACTACTATCACCTACTACTATCATCATACGTACTCTATAAAATCTACTAACTATCATCGACTACTACATCACCTACTACACTATCATCTATACTATAATACGTAGCTATGCACTCTACCATCGCGTATATCAAATCGCGTACTATCTCTATCATACTACTATCAATACTAACTAATATGTCATCTACACTGCTCACCTATCTAGTGTCTCTCGCGTACTATCCATCTACTCACTACGTATTCACGTTCATAACTAATCGTCTACACTACTCACTATATTTACTACTATACGAACTGACTAACTACTTCTATGAACTATTGTTACAAGCACATGAATCGCTACTACACTAATACTGATACATAACTTATCACAGTCTAACTACTATCACGTCTACTATCGTCTAGTCACTATGCGATATACTACTAATGATCATCTCACTACACATTCACTGACCACGACTAACCTACGGTCTACGTATACTATCATCCGGACTGACAGAGGGCTGTCGCCTACTGCTATCGTCAACTAGCTATCGCTACACGACTATCAGCTACTATGACGGGACTATCGACTACATCTAGGGGCTACTACTATAGAATCGTTCTACTTAGATAGCTGGCTGACTACTGACGTCTACTACATCAATACTGTCACTACTACTACCGTCTACTCTATCTTATATACTATGCACTACTACATGAGACGGAATTAAGACTATTGAACGACATATCGACTACTACTATGCCGATACTACTACTACGCTAATCTATATACTGACTCATAGCTAGTCTATACTACATATCACTAGTCGCTATATACTTCAATGTCGTCATTCTCTACCAGGACGGCGTCTACACACATAGACGACTACTATCGCTATACGATACTTAGCTACTTACGCTACTATCATACTACTATCACTCATATCGACTATCACACTCATGCTATACACTACTATACTACACTAGCTACCGATCACTGAGCTCCGACTGACTGATTATCACATACTAGCACCTACTGACTACTATCGCACTTGACTACATCACTACTATCATCAAATAGCTACTATCATCTACTACCATCATACGACTGATCAGGCTGACTACTTATCGTCTATTCATACTAACTATCATCTACTACTATACTGTGCAACTGAACTATCATCTACTGCTATCACCTACTATATCATCTCACTACTACAGTCTACACTTATCTCACTACTATCACCTACTACACATATCTTACTACTATAATCCACTAAGCGCACTACTATAACCATACTAACACACGCACCACGTATCATCTACTACTATCGTCTACTAATATCACCCTCACTATAATCTACTGCTACATATAGTACTATCAGCTACCACTATCAGCATACTATCACCCACTTACTATCGTCTACTACTATCATCTACTAAATATCACCTACTACTATATCTACTACTATCATCTACTAGTATAATCTACTACTATCATCTACTACTATCGTCTACTAATATCACCTACTACTATAATCTACTACTATCATCTACTACTATCAGCTACCACTATCATCTACTACTATCGTCTACTAATATCACCTACTACTATAATCTACTACTATCATCTACTAGTATAATCTACTACTATCATCTACTACTATCGTCTACTAATATCACCTACTACTATAATCTACTACTATCATCTACTACTATAATCTACTACTATCATCTACTACTATCAGCTACTACTATCGTCTACTATTATCATCTACTACTATCATCTACTACTATTGTCAACTACTATCATCTACTACTATCACCTACTACTATCGTCTACTAATATCACCTACTACTATAATCTACTGCTATCATATAGTACTATCAGCTACCACTATCAGCTACTACTATCACCCACTACTATCACCTACTACTATCATCTGCTCATATCATCTACTACTTATCGCTACTACTTAATCTACTATCATCTACTACTATCATACTACTACTATCGCTACTATTATCATCTACTACTATCATCTACTACTATTGTCAACTACTATCATCTACTACTATCACCTACTACTATCGTCTACTAATATCACCTACTACTATAATCTACTACTATTGTCAACTACTATCATCTACTACTATCACCTACTACTATCATCTACTACTATCACCCACTACTATCACCTACTACTATCATCTGCTCATATCATCTACTACTATCGTCTACTATTATCACCGACTACTATCACCGACTACTATCATCTACTACTATCATCTACTACTATCATCTACTACTATCATCTACTACTTTCATCTACTACTATCATCTACTGCTATCATCTACTACTATCAGCTACCACTATCATCTATAATATCTCTCTACTATACTTCACTACTTCACCTACTAATCATCTACTACTATCATCTACTACTATCGTCTACTACTACTCACCTACTATATAATCTACTGCTATCATATGTACTATCAGTCTAACATACACTATCACCTACTACTATCGTCTACTAATATCACCTACTACTATAATCTACTGCTATCATATAGTACTATCAGCTACCACTATCAGCTACTACTATCACCCACTACTATCGTCTACTACTATCATCTACTAATATCACCTACTACTATAATCTACTACTATCATCTACTAGTATAATCTACTACTATCATCTACTACTATCAGCTACCACTATCATCTACTACTATCGTCTACTATTATCATCTACTACTATAATCTACTGCTATCATATAGTACTATCAGCTACCACTATCAGCTACTACTATCACCCACTACTATCATCTACTACTATCGTCTACTAATATCACCTACTACTATAATCTACTACTATCATCAACTACTATCATCTACTACTATCACCTACTACTATCGTCTACTAATATCACCTACTACTATAATCTACTGCTATCATATAGTACTATCAGCTACCACTATCAGCTACTACTATCACCCACTACTATCACCTACTACTATCATCTGCTCATATCATCTACTACTATCGTCTACTATTATCACCGACTACTATCACCTACTACTATCATCTGCTACTATCATCTACTACTATTGCCTACTATCATCTACTACTATCATCTACTAATATCACCTACTACTATAATCTATTGCTATCATATAGTACTATCATCTACTACTATCATCTACTCATATCATCTACTACTATAACGACTACTATCCTCTACTACTATCATCTACTCATATCATCTACTACTATCATCTACTATTATAATCTACTACTATCATCTACTCATATCATCTACTACTATCATCTACTATTATAATCTACTACTATCAGCTACTACTATCAGCTACTACTATCGACTTCTACTATCATCTACTAATATCACCTACTACTATAATCTATTGCTATCATATAGTACTATCATCTACTACTATAGTCTACTACTTTCACCTTCTACTATCGTCTACTACTATCATCTATTATTATAATCTACTACTATCACCGACTACTATAATCTACTACTATCACTGACTACTATCGTCTACTACTATCACCTACTATTATCATTTACTACACTCTCTACTGTTTAACACACACCCTTTTTCTCGAATCAATTCATCATTGAGCATTACATATCTTGTTTTGTGCTCATCTGAACCCCAGTCTGAACCCCCTGCACCAGCACACACACTGGCCACTTACACACACATATTCCACACACACACACATGCACACACATGAATATTCCACACACACACTGTAACTCAATGGCACAGGTGATTATGTTCCGCATGAGCACATGCAACAGGTGTCTGAGCAAGGTGAATGAAGAATGGATACTGTGAATAGGAGAGAGGAGGAGAGAGACGGAGGCAGTAATGGACAGAAGAAAAGACAGGGGAAGAGAGAGGTGCGGTGTTGTGTCGATTAGTGATTTAGAGGGGCAAGATATAGCACTGAGAGAATCAAACACTTCCTGACATTAAAGAGAAAGAAACAAGGAGACTTCCTCCCTCATATGCAGGTGGACTGATCAGGGAGGAACAAAAGACCAGGGAGACTAAACATGGAGCTAAAGAAAGTCCAAGGTTGAGAGTTGGTGTGTGTGTTTGTGTGTGTGTGTGTGTGCGGGGGGGCACCTCACCCTCTCCAGAGGAGGTAACACACACCACTGCTGTGTGGCGGGGGGTGAGAGGCTCAGTGGCGCTACCGTGGTGCCCAGGCTGCCACCGGTCAGGAGGTTAAGTGTTAAGTGCTGGAGTCACACACACGCGCACACACACACACACAAACACACATAAACGCATACACATTAAACACTGGAACCATTGACGGGAGTCTACAGACAAGGGGCCACCGAAGCGGGTCCACTGACACACACAGACGCACACACACACACACACGCACGCACGCACTCACGCGCGCACACACACACACACACACACACACACACACACACACACACACACACACACACACACACACACACACACACACCACACACACACACACACACACACACACACACACACACACACACACAGGAGCTCAAAGTGGAGCGCCGTACCCCAGAGTCTGACCACACAGGGCGGTGGGATTACCATAGCACAGTGAAACACGCACACCAGGTAGCTCAGAGAGTGTGCGTGTGTGTCACTCTCAACTTGTCTCGGCCCTCAGGAGGATTCACTATGTGAGAGACAGTAAAACTTAAATCTTGTATACCTATACTGAGATCCAGACATACACTTACACCCACACTACTCCATTTCTGGCTGTAGTATTGTAGTACTGTATCTGGTCTGTAGTAGAACCGGGCAGGGCTGTAGTATACAGCTGTAGTATTGTAATCCTGTGTCTGGTTTGTAATAGAACCGGGCAGGGCTGTAGTATACAGCTGTAGTATTGTAATCCTGTGTCTGGTCTGTAGTAGAGATGAGCAGGGCTGTAGTATACAGCTGTAGTATTGTAGTACTGTATCTGGTCTGTAGTAGAAATGAGCAGGGCTGTAGTATATAGCTGCAGTATAATGTTTAGTATTGTATGTACTGTAATAGAGACGGGCAGGCTGTAGTATACAGCTGTAGTACTGTAGTACTGTATCTGGTCTGTAGTAGAGGCCGGCAGGGCTGTAGTATACAGCTGTAGTACTGTAGTACTGTTTTCTGGTCTGTAGTAGAGCCGGGCAGGGCTGTAGTATACAGCTGTAGTACTGTAGTACTGTATCTGGTCTGTAGTAGAGCCGGGCAGGGCTGTAGTATACAGCTGTAGTACTGTAGTACTGTATCTGGTCTGTAGTAGAGCCGGGCAGGGCTGTAGTATACAGCTGTAGTACTGTAGTACTGTATCTGGTCTGTAGTAGAGATGGGCAGGGCTGTAGTATACAGCTGTAGTATTGTAGTACTGTATCTGGTCTGTAGTAGAGATGAGCAGGGCTGTAGTATACAGCTGTAGTATTGTAGTACTGTATCTGGTCTGTAGTAGAAATGAGCAGGGCTGTAGTATATAGCTGCAGTATAATGTTGTAGTATTGTAGTACTGTAATAGAGACGGGCAAGGCTGTAGTATACAGCTGTAGTACTGTAGTACTGTATCTGGTCTGTAGTAGAGCCGGGCAGGGCTGTAGTATACAGCTGTAGTACTGTAGTACTGTTTCTGGTCTGTAGTAGAGCCGGGCAGGGCTGTAGTATACAGCTGTAGTACTGTAGTACTGTATCTGGTCTGTAGTAGAGATGGGCAGGGCTGTAGTTAAACAGCTGTAGTACTGTAGTCTGTATCTGGTCTGTAGTAGAGATGGCAGGGCTGTAGTATACAGCTGTAGTATTGTAAACTGTATCTGGTCTGTGATAGAGCCGGGCAGGCTGTAGTAACACTGTTATTGTAGTACTGTATCTGGTCTGTAGTAGAGCCGGGCAGGGCTGTAGTATATAGCTGTAGTATAATGTTGTAGTATTGTAGTACTGTAATAGAGACGGGCAAGGCTGTAGTATACAGCTGTAGTACTGTAGTACTGTATCTGGTCTGTAGTAGAGCCAGGCAGGGCTGTAGTATACAGCTGTAGTATTGTAATACTGTATCTGGTCTGTAGTAGAGATGAGCAGGGCTGTAGTATACAGCTGTAGTACTGTAGTACTGTATCTGGTCTGTAGTAGAGATGGGCAGGGCTGTAGTATACAGCTGTAGTATTGTAGTACTGTTTCTGGTCTGTAGTAGAGCCGGGCAGGGCTGTAGTATACAGCTGTAGTATTGTAGTACTGTATCTGGTCTGTAGTAGAGCCGGGCAGGGCTGTAGTATACAGCTGTAGTATTGTAGTACTGTTTCTGGTCTGTAGTAGAAATGAGCAGGGCTGTAGTATACAGCTGTAGTACTGTAGTACTGTATCTGGTCTGTAGTAGAGATGGGCAGGGCTGTAGTATACAGCTGTAGTATTGTAATACTGTATCTGGTCTGTAGTAGAGATGAGCAGGGCTGTAGTATACAGCTGTAGTACTGTAGTACTGTATCTGGTCTGTAGTAGAGCCAGGCAGGGCTGTAGTATACAGCTGTAGTATTGTAGTACTGTATCTGGTCTGTAGTAGAGCCGGGCAGGGCTGTAGTATACAGCTGTAGTATTGTAGTACTGTTTCTGGTCTGTAGTAGAGATGGGCAGGGCTGTAGTATACAGCTGTAGTACTGTAGTACTGTATCTGGTCTGTAGTAGAGCCGGGCAGGGCTGTAGTATACAGCTGTAGTACTGATTACTGTATCTGGTCTGTAGGAAGCCAGGCAGGGCTGTAGTATACAGTGTAGTACTGTAGTACTGTATCTGGTCTGTAGTAGAGCCAGGCAGGGCTGTAGTATACAGCTGTAGTACTGTAGTACTGTATCTGGTCTGTAGTAGAGATGGGCAGGGCTGTAGTATACAGCTGTAGTATTGTAGTACTGTATCTGGTCTGTAGTAGAGCCGGGCAGGGCTGTAGTATACAGCTGTAGTACTGTAGTACTGTATCTGGTCTGTAGTAGAGCCGGGCAGGGCTGTAGTATACAGCTGTAGTACTGTAGTACTGTATCTGGTCTGTAGTAGAGCCAGGCAGGGCTGTAGTATACAGCTGTAGTATTGTAGTACTGTATCTGGTCTGCAGTAGAGATGGGCAGGGCTGTAGTATACAGCTGTAGTACTGTAATACTGTATCTGGTCTGTAGTAGAGCCGGGCAGGGCTGTAGTATACAGCTGTAGTATTGTAGTACCATAGCATCTGTCTTTGTGTCTTTGTGTCTGGGGTAAACCCTTCATACTGCAGAGCCTTTGTTTCCCAGTGATCGGCTCTAATGCTGCAGCACTAATTGTTTAACACAGAAACACGTCTTTTCTCCCTTGAATGTTTTGGTTTTTATTGTCGCCGATGCATTTATTACAAAACCTTTGTGGATTTGTACACTCCTCCTTCACCCCGCTTTCCCTCGCTCTCTCTTTCTCTTTCTTTTCCTCATAACCCCTCCCTCCCTCTCCAAAATGCTCTCTCCCAAAAAATGGAAGTGTGAACATCAGCAGAAAAATGGATGTCTGGCAACTCGCATCATTTCGAGAAACAAACCGTGTGAACCCGCGTTCGCCAGTGCATTAGCATATACAGTATACAGAAGAGAAACACAAAAAAAGAGGTGAACGTTACTCTCCTCTACCCGTGACGGAGGCTTCTAGAAGAGATGGCTCTCTACGTAAACATGTGATCCCTACAGATCCCAACAAAAGGGATGAGCAATGGAGACGTGTGAAGTTGATCACGCGTCTGTGTTATGAGTGTGAGTGATGTGTGTGAGTGATGTGTGTGTATGTGTGAAAAATATGTGTGCTGCAGAGTTCCAAGTGAACCACAGGATCAGGAAACGAGGAAGGCAGGCACCAGTGTTATCATTTGCATCATTATAGCAAGCTGGTATGAACAGTTCCATGTTCATAAGCTATTTCAGAGGCTTTCATGTCCGTGGAAGTTGCTAAGCTTCACGAAATGTGTTTGTTTGTGCTTGCGTGTATTGTTTTCAGTTTTCCATCATACTTGACAAAAAAGTTAGCTATATGCAGAACTAAACTGAGTCAAATTGAGGACATTTTCCTGGTATATACTTTAGGTGTGTGTGAGGTAGGTCTTTATAGTATGAGAGAGAGGGAGAGAGTGAAAGAGAGAGAGAGAGAGAAAGATAGAAAGAACGAAAGAAAGAAAGAGTGGACTCTGAGATTGGCCTCGGATTCCAAATCAGAGGCCATTTCACTGCTCCCTCCTCCCCATCTCTACCCCCCCACCCCACCCCCCCTCTCTCTCTCTCTGCACCTCACCTCCCCAGGAGGGTACAGCGGCCCTGTACGCCCCAGATAAGACCTACTCAGAAGGGGGAGGTATGGGAGTGAGGGGGGGGTCACCACAATTGCTCACTCCCCGATAGCGCTATCAGCTTATGCTAATCACCCTGCTAAGTGTTTCAGGACGAGGGAAGCAGACGGGGCGTCATCCTAAAACACACGCCTCCTACTTAACCTGCGCTGTATCGCGATGAGCCCGACTCATTCAAACAGCCCCACTCTTTATTTAAAAGAGAAGATGTGAACGAGGGAACTAGACACAGAGAGATAGAGAAAGAGAGGCCCCCAAATTGATTAATCGTGTCACAGAGTGATGTTAAGCGCATGTCGCAGATCTGGCCTCCTTTTGACCAAGTTGTCTTTTTTGAACAGTATTGTACTGTCATAATGGGGAGGATAGGAGGGGTTTCAGAGGAGATTTGGATGGCTGGCGTGAATACTGAAGGAGTGTAATGGAATGTTAGGATCCATTGTTACCTTGGCTTACTGCACACGACAGGTCGACGATAAAGAAGCCTTTAGGCCAAGCTCCCCAGACTGTTTTCTAAAGATGAAAACGACCAGGACTTGACTT